>NC_034600.1:41387497-41394230 GCF_900095145.1 Mus pahari | reverse complement strand
TTTAAATCAAGGATACACACACACACACACACATATATATATATATATACACACACACACACACACACACACACACACACACACACATACATACACTTTGCTCAGTTTAGGTCTGAGATCTCATAACTTATGCATGTGAATGGGTTATCTTGACATAAAAATTCAAAAGTTCTAATCATGGACAGATGAACAGTAATGTACTAGTTAACAACATAATGTTGTATATGTTTGATAAAATGTTATACGAAAGCTTTGACTCTGCCAGTCTAAATACTGAAGATAGTCCATGATTCATATTGCTATTTTCACAGTTCCTAGTTAAAAATTACTGGGCCTAATAATATTGGTTATTTCAACCTTAGTACATTTTGATCCATGATACTCTTTATAACATATTCTTTTTATGCTCATAAGATATCAGTTTTAAATTTACTTAGTCATTATATTTGCTTTTACATTGTATTAAATTGTAACATTTAACACTAGCATTTCACCCATAATTTCAAGGTAGCTTGTCAATTCTTAAGACAAACTTTTATTAAATAAAGATACCTAAACATTGTATAAAAAGCATATAGAATATTTTTGTCTTATATGTTAAACTAATATATGGAAGAGGTGCTTAAAGATAGAAGGGTTAGAATTTAAGGGCTGTGATCTGAAAATAATCATGTCTCCAGCTAAAGGCAAGAAAGATTCAAACCACAGTCCCTTCTATTGGTTGAGAAAAGAGCATAGGAAAGAAGACAGAGGGAAGTCTCGGTTGGGTCCCCCACGCTCCACAGAAGCTACTCGGGTCTGTCTCTTTCCCTGATGATGTGATCTATTAAGTTCAGGCTCCCTGTCTTTTGAATGTTACCCATTCCCAGTTTAGCTCAGTTTGAAACAATGGGTCTTTCAAAGTGACACCCAGCCCTACATTCTGTGTCACTGAATGACCCAATGGGATTTCTACCCACTTGATCTTACAAAGACCCACAACTGTTTCTGAGACTTGTGAGGGTTGGAAGGCTTCCTACTCAGAAAAGCTTCTCTCGTCGTCTTGACAGCCCTGCATATCTCTGTAGCATCTCTGTGTTTGGTTGATCTTCTCTTACTCTGTGGATCTCCCCTGGATAGTCTTGAAAAGATCTGAGATACTAACAGGCCACAGCCAACACCACTGAACACTCCTGTTACCAGGATGAGCTGTCTTCAGGCACCAAACAGATACTCAGCCCCATCTCTCTCTACTGAACCAAACTGTGTATTATAAGCAACCCAACTAATGTATGTGTATACTAAAACCCAACAGAATGCACCATTCAGCTATTACAGGCTATACTTGACTATTTCCCCAAGTCTTTGACCTAGTGGTAACAGTGGGAAGGGATTTACTTTCATCATATCCCACTGCAGTCCTCCATTCAGCCTCCCCAGATGGGTCAGGTTAACTAGGTCAGAAGATGTAGGATGTGTACCTTGAACAATGTTCTATCCCACTATGAGCATAGCCTTATCAATAACAAACCATCTTAATATTTTGTGTATTTTTATATTTTCCTCCATTAAGGATCCTGAGTGCATGACTGTTCTGGCAAAACTAATGGATTGTAACTAATAGCCTGTGTGATTTAATTTGAAAAGCCACAGGGAGCACAAGAGTCATAAATTAGACTTGAGAAGAAAGGTTTTTGGGTAGGTACACTGAAAGCAACAGGAAACTGATGATAACAGACAAATGGCCTCAAATATACCAATTTATGCCATTTTATGTGGGTGAAAATAGCCCAATGAGCCTCCAAACGATCCGAGGCTCTCTGTGCTGCAAAATGCACAGTACACGGTGATCATAAGCATGGCTGACTCATAAGAGAAAAGCTCAGATGCCCGTAGCATACTGATTAGGAAGCCAGGGAATCTTAAAATATAGGTTTAGAAGATTTTCAATAAGCAGGATGCCAATGAAATGTAATTTATAGTATATATAAAATTTTAGCACCATGAACAACAGTTTCTAATGACTCACCCTCCAGGCTTCCTGGGAGAAATGGTATAGTAGAACCATTCTTTCTCACATTGGGGAGGCTCTCTCTCCCATCTTGCTAAATAATCCTCTGGAGGTACTAATGGGATGTTCCTTTGTTGTCAGTGGTTGCTTTTACCAGACTGAGCCCATCAAGCTTACCGTTTCAAGAGTCTGAGATTAGGCACAACTTTCATGTAGGAAAAAAAAAGCCATGTAGAAACATACCTGGGGCCACTGAGGTTTCCTAAAGCAAGAAAAGAAAGAAGGTACTTGAGCCATGAACCTGAGCCGCTCAACTTCTTTTGCTTCTTTGTAGTTTTTAGTTGCGCTTCAGCACTGGGTACAACGAAACACACTGTGTTCTTCCAGAAACTTCCTATTGTTTCAGATAAGCTGATTTCAGTGGTTCTATTTCCGGGAACAGCTGTTTCTTGTTGAAGATTTGCGATGTCATCTTTACTAATACTCATGATGATCATGAACATTTTACCAGAAATGTGAGACAAAGAAGGAAGCAGATGACAGGGTACAGAGCTCTTTACAACCATCAGGTTCAGGGTGGTAGAAGAGATGAAGCAGACAGGTGATGAGGGTGCAAGCCATGGATGTTGGGCTGGTGTCCCAGGCAGTAGCTGAGGGCCTTAGATGGGTAAGGAGGACCTAGTAAGGAGGCTCGGGTCTTGTTGAGACCACAGTGGGTTTGGCACTCGTATGCATAGGCTTGATCTTATGATCTAGAGTAGCACAAGAAGACTTTTATGGACAACATAAGGGACACAGTTTGTCACTGGTGAAAAAATTTGTCCTACGCATGTTGAAGACGGAGGGATCTTTAGGCACTTGTGGTCATTGCCAAAACCTGCCACCATCTCATGCCCATCAGAAACTTCAGGAGCCCTGACTTCTACTTCACTGGCTAGGAATTCTTTATGGAGAGCAGATCCTTTCTTCCCAGATTAGCTTTGTAAACACCATTCATTGGGGTCTATTCTGAAACCTTGGCAAATAAGCAAGACTTGTTTCCTAATCTTTTCCCAGTTGGACATGTTTGTGGCTCATCCATTTCATCTTGTGGTCCAATTATTTTTCCTCACGCCAGGTCTTAAGGTCTTTTTTTTTTTTTTTTTTAAGCATGGAATTATACCAAGTAAGTTCTGAATAACTACTGGAATCCTTTTAAGTTTTCTGTCAATCAAGACTGGAATTCTAAGATACTTTCAGATACTTTCCCCACTATAATATTTTGTTCCAAAGTGGTGTTAATGTCTAAGTTCCTGGTGGTGGTGGTGGTGGTGGTGGTGGTGGTGTGTGTGTGTGTGTTATAATATTCATAGAATTTAAGAGGGTGTATTTTACAAAAAATTTAGAAATTTCAAATTTAGGAAATTTTATATTTGGCAATGTTCAATGTTATGACATTTTTAGGAAAGGAGGAATTTTAGTTTTTAAATGTGTTATTTAAATACTTTAGGATTTGCTTCTGCCTGTCAAATTTCTACTTAATACATTATTCTGATTTTTATGTATTATCAAATTAGATTTTGACAGATTTATGATATCTTCTCTTTGGAAGCACATAATTTTTGAAACTCTTGAGCAAATCACTGTCCTTTTTGTTGCATCAATATCAAATCTCTACATAAAAGAGAAAATTATTTTTTATCTCCTTTGTTGAAATAGTCTATTACTTCTTAACATGTATTGCAAAATATCCATGTATTTACCTTAGTACCAACTATAGTGACAGTATGTCTAGAAATTGGGATGAAATGATTTAAACTATAAGGGACCTTTTTGTTTAAAGGTTTTAAAGGATTTGTTTGTTTCTCGGGGTCAGTTCTTTCACAAACAGATTCTCAGGCAATAGTTTGGATGTAGGTAGTTTATAAAGGAAACATTCTTACTGCAGATAAGATAATGAAGTTTGGATGATAATGAAGTTGGGGGAGAAGCCAAGGAAAAGAAAGAGGTCAAGGAAGCATATGATATGCAATGAGGCCAACTCACTCAGAACTTGCCAGTCTCCAAGAATAAAGTCAACAAAAAGATACCAGCGAGAAGGTATCCATGTCGGGCTCTTGGCTAACCAGAGCTGAAATATTGACAGTAAGATGGTAAGTAATGGAAGAATAATCCTACTTCAAAAACATCACAACAAACAAACCAAAGCAAACGATGGCACCCGCATAGAATCCCAGCATTCAGGTGCAACAGGAGACCAAGTGCAGCCTGGGTCGTGCTGTGAGACTCTGTCTCGGAAAATAAGTAGGAAGAAAACAGGAAAAAAAAAAAAACCCTTAAATTTCAATTACTGTTTTCCTATAGACACATAAAACGAGATACTGTATCTATGGAACAGGAGCAATAGATTATAAGAAGTAGTATGTAATAGGGAAGAACACCTTTACATAAAATAATGTGGTGAGTCAGAAAATTCAGTGTTGGAAGATAGTACAAAAACAGATAATAAAAATCTACACGATCAATTAATCTTAATGTATAATATATAGAACTTGAATTAAGAGGGCTTGAAATAAAAAGGGGAAATTTAAAGACGTAATTCAAATGACTTAGAAAAGTGGGCAAGTATATATCCTTCAAGTGTAAATGGTCTTATGGAATGCTAAAGAATAAAGTTTAGTTCACAATCAAGTATATAATGATAAAATTTCAGAAATTTTAAAATAGAAAGTCTTTTTAATAAAACAAAAGGAGCCTGTGTGTGTCTTTGTGATATATATATATATATGTATATATTATATATATATTTAATATATATATGTGTATATATAACCAGTATGCACCTTGTGGGCTTACACACTTTTACATATGCTTTTGTGCCCATGGAGCCCAGAGGATGTCCAGTGTCTTCATCTATTACTCTATGTTTTATTCTTTTGAGATGGTGTCTCTCACTGAACTCAAAACTTTTCACTTTATCTCAGCTAGCTGACCAGAGAGCTCGAAGAACTTGCTCGTTGTCTTGGTCAGTGACAGCGCCGTGAAGAGACACTATGACCACTACAGCTCTTATAAAATAAAGAATTCAAACGAGGCTGGCTAACAGCTCAGAGGTTTAGTCTATGATTGTCATAGCAGGGCAGATGGCAGCACATAGGCAGGCATGGTTCCGGAGCATGAGCTGTGAGTTCTGGATCTGTAGGCAGCAGGAACACAGAGACCCTGGGCCTGGCTCGAGCATTTGAAACTGAACCTTCAGTCAAAGCCCAACCCATTGACTCACTTCCTCCATCAAAGCCACACCCACTCCAACCCCGCCGTACCTCCTAATGACACTCCCGAGTGACCAAGCTTTCAAGTCTATATGAGCCTCTGTGGGCCATTCCTATCACACTTATCTCTACCACCAAATGCTGGTGTTGCAGGTGGCGGGCGCAAGTAGCTGTTCCTGGCTTTTTCTGTGGGTGCTGGGGATTCAAACTCAGATCCTTATATTTGCATAACAAATTCTCTTCCTCACTGAGTGATGGCCTCAGTTTTGGGAGTCCATTGTTTCCTAAGCACAGAAGTACCATATTCTAGTGTATTTTATACCTGGCGCACATGGTAGTTTGGGGCTTTGAGCACGTTTTGTCATGGCAGAACATTATGTGTCATGGCGTCATGAGCGCATGGATAATTCTTATGCCCCAAGATAATCTCAGCAATGGAATACTGCTAAATCATTTTTCAGACCTCCAGGGCACACCCTCATCACACTTAACACTTGGCTTTGGCTGTATTTGCCGTGGGAGGTTCCCTTGCCTGCTTTGCTTCCTACTGTCAGTTAAAGCTGACAAGATTGAACTTACCCAGCGCTGATGTTCTCTGAGTGGTAAGTTATTTTTGTTTTGAAAAGTACTTCCGGAAGGCTTTGGCTGTGAAAGGCAATGGTCAGGTACATGGGCTACAAGAACTCCATAGTAGGAAGACTGGCAAGATTGTCGAGGAAAGAAATCCGAGGTGGGTGAAGAATCAGGTTGAGACAGAGAGATAGGTGTTTTTTTCCTCTTCTTTCAGATCCCAAGAATGTATTTCTTTTTCTCTTCTTTTCACTCTGTTCTGGGCGTGAGAGTTAGGGTCCTGCCTGTCTTTTTCTCATCGTACGTGAGATGATGAAGTAGGCAACATGCAGGAAAAAAGCGTGGAGTGGGCTGGAGCCCTGGCAAGGGAAGAACGGGAGGCTGGTACAGTGTAGCCTGATGTGGGAGGGCTGCACCCTTCCCCCTTTCTCGTTACAGATCTGCCCCTTAGCAGCATAGGGTACCGGTGAAAGGCTGACGCTAACTCGGTTAGCAATGCCTACGGAACCATGGTTCGCATGACGCACAAGTGGGTGGATTGCCCTGCAGCCTGGCAACCAAGGAGAGGTGGAAATGCAAAGGCTATTTCTGGCTTCAGCTGTGAGACTGGGGCATGCATTCTTATATAAACATGTACACAGGGAAGGTGCAGGAAACTCAGGCCTTTAATCACAGATGACTGGGTGCCTCTTGTCTTCTTTAGCTGTGGGATCCTATGAAGACCTACCTGGAAAGTTACTCCTCTGTTTAAAATAGGGGTCAAAATACAGTACAGAAAGCAAATGTCAAATTCTTAGGAAGCTCTTAGATTTCTAGTTGCTTAAGACTTCTTTTCTTCTTCTTCTTCTTCTTCTTCTTCTTCTTCTTCTTCTTCTTCTTCTTCTTCTTCTTCTTCTTCTTCTTCTTCTTCTTCTTCTTCTTC
>NC_034600.1:41375470-41387457 GCF_900095145.1 Mus pahari | reverse complement strand
TCTTCTTCTTCTTCTTCTTCTTCTTCTTCTTCTTCTTCTTCTTCTTCTTCTTCTTCTTCTTCTTCTTCTTCTTCTTCAGAAACTCAAAATATCAAGCCTTATTCCATTTCATGAAGTATTCCTATTTCTCTCATGGGAAGGATGGTGCAGGGGCAGATGTACCTATCCATGAGAAGTATGGGAAGACTTAAATTTGGTACTTGAAGTACCTGGTGCTATAGGGTGCTCGAAAACCAGATCACCTTGTTCCTGTTCAGCCTTTGTAAACAACTGAGCAATTACATAAAGAGAAAAAGAAATGGCATGGGGAGGGGTTAGTCTGCCACTTCCCTTTGATGGGCTTTAGAAGTGTTTGAATATATGTTGTTAGATGCTAGAAATCACAGTAACACTTAGGAATCTTCAAGGACTGAGTTTTCCTGTGAATGATTTGTTGTAAGCATGTCTTCCTAGGCTTTTAAAGGTCAGAATGTATTACCTCCTATCCTTGTATGTTATCTGGCAAAAAAAAAATATCCTTTTAAAAACCCAAGACAAACAAGCATGTGTTGCATTGCTAAAGAGGCACAAACCATCATCTTGTGCATCGCAAGTGTCTATTTGACTTCCTTGGACTTGGGAGGTAACATATTGAATACTACGGGCTTGGATGTGACCTGATTTGATGTAGAGACTTCCAGGGTTGAGCAGGAGTCACAAGATGGAGTCCTGTCAGGTAGTAGCAACAGTCAGTCCTACCTGTTCGACACTATGCAGAGGGAGCCTTGTGTTAGAGTTGTCAGTGGTGAAATAAGTATGTGGGAATTATGGCAGGGTCCAATGGCAACATGGCACAGACTCTAGAACCCCATAACAGGACCACATCATCTGCTGAAGAGTTGTTTGTTGTTAAGCATAATATGGGGGCCTCGGTAGAAGAGACTTGTGGGAATGTGGGACAGTTAGCAACCGTGGCTCAGTGTTTCCTTTTGAGCTGGATGCGGACAGACTCACCAAGTGATAGGTTTAGGGAATCTTATCAGCAACTTTCGATGCGCAAGGAGAAGAGACAGAGGACAAAACAAACCGCACGAACAGCTAGCTCAGACCCTTCACCGTTCACTGTGGCTATTCAGATTGTACTTTTCAGCTTCTGCTACTTAGGAGCTGGTAGTTCCTTTGGGTAAAGATAATCTGGGCTCAGGAGAGATGGACTTGATCTGTGGTTTCAGGTGGCCAGTATCAGCTTCTGTGTCTCATCTGAAGGAATCTGAAAGTGGCAAATGGTGATGTCCTTGCTCAAGTGATTTTCCAAGCCACTCTTTTCTACATGCTAATAGAAGCTTATGTATCAGAGGTTGGGGTTTGGACCAACATTGCCTAGGAGACAGAGCAGCACAAACCCCAAAACTTTCTTCTGAAAATTAAACTGTGGGCATGTAATGGTAGTAAAGACAGTTCCACGAGCTTGCCAGTATACCGATTATACTTGAGCTAGTAGTATGATCTCTCAAAGTAGCTGTTGATACTTTTAGAATCAGGGAGGAGCGGCAAGCAAAGAATTTTTTTTTCTAAATTTCTAACAGTTCTAGGCAACCGAGACGCTTCCAGCTGCCAGTCTCATGAGCAGATATTCTGGGATTCCTATTTTAGGGGCAGCCTCATCATGTGGGCAAGCCACATTGTCTGGCATTGTTCTTTACTGTGCCATAGGGATAGGAACAAATGATTCCTTTCAGAATGTATGAGTGGGGTTTTGTTCAGGCCAGTATTGAATCCTAAAGCAAAAGGCATTCAAGGTCAAAGCCTGTCATTTTAATTAGAGACCCTAGGGATTAAAACACAGTTACAGTTAGAAATGTATCTCTGGACTCCAAGCCTTCAATAAAGATTTCACTTGAATAAGATTTTTAAAAAAAATATATATGAAGGGATAGGTAAGTTTTACTTACATATGAGGGGAGCTGAAAATAGCTTCTACTTTTAACCATATAATTAGACAAACTAATAATTCATTGTCCCCTAAGCTTCTGTGCTATATGAATAACAGAAAGAAGAAATAAGAATTGACATATGTAAAATTAATTTGGAATGAAATGTCTATGACTTCAAGGGAGACTTGGGCCTGTCTGTTTGGGTACTGTCATAGTACATGTTGAGACACTCATTTTTTTTTTCTGCCTCTAAGGAAGTATGTAACTGTCCATAAATCACTCAAGTTAAAAACAGAATGTTTGATAGTTTTATACATGTCTATAATGAACTCCAGTGATTTCACCCTCCTTCCTGCCCATCCCCCTCCATCTCCTCCAGGAACTCTTCTCAACAGGTCCTCGCCTGTTTCCTGACCTTCTGTGTGGCCCACTGAGTTCCAGAAGTCTTTCCTGCACAAGCGTTGGTGGCATTAGGTTATTGGCTTAGCAAGGCCAATTTATCTGCGTGTACACCACTGACAAAAATGACATCCCTTCTGTTAATATTCCTTAACTGCCAACAGTCCCCTGTGGACCCCTCCCCCATCCATGGGTCTAGGGGCCCAGTTTTGTGGTGGTAACCATAGCTGGAGTAAATTCATGGGTGCAGCAGCCATGCCATGTCCAGGTGATACCATTTCGCATCTCTCCTTCATCTTGGTTTTTAACCTACTTCCCAACCTTTGTTCTATGATGTTCAGTGAGCCTTGGAAGGGGTGATATAAATGACCCTCAGAAAATTAGAAAGGTCAGTATACTTTTATAAAGCTGTAAAAAAATTCTCCTCTGCTGTTAAGAAGCGAGACAACTCTGTTCATATGTGGAATTTTTAAAATTGGAAAACATTTATGAGAATAAAATGTTAAATTGTTTTTAGTAGTTGCCATGCGATACTTTTAGAAGGGCATCCTTGTCCATCTGTCCCTGTTGCCATGGGAACTGCATGGGTGGTCTATGGAGGTATGCCCTAGGCATGCAATTTACATAGATCACAGTGCAAATGGTATCCTGATTGGTCCGAGCTATGTGGGGAGCCTGTTACTGTAGATGCCTGTCTTCCCCAGGCTCTCAATATGGATATTGTGTACTGCAAGTGTCCTGGGAAGAATTCCACCCTGCAAAACATGTTCTTGGCAAGACCCCTCTGAGTTCTCAGACCTCAAGCTTTTAAGACACACTTAAGTCTTAGCTTGATGTTTTTGACTAATGTTTATAAAAATCACATGTATATGCCTAAAATAAAAATCACATGTATATGCCTAAAATACTTTATAAAAAGTTATAAAATTTGTATAGAAACGACTTCTCCTGTTTTATATTTTAAATTTACCTTCTAGAAAGTAAAAATTAATGAAGATAGTTTTAAAAGGAACTATGTGCCAACACGAGCGAGTTGGGGTCTTCTCAAAAGAGCCATTTCAAGTGTTAGAATCCCAGCCCTCTCGGAGACTCTAGAACCATTCCAGGTTAGCTTGATAAATTTTGGCAAGAGGAGGGAAAGAGAAAGAAAGGGAGAGAGAGCGGGGGAGAGAGAGAGTGATGAAGCAGCAGGCATACAAAGCAGCTCTATCAAGCCTTTCTTAGCGTGAGTCACGCACTCTCGTGTGTGAATGTGTTCCCGTATTCCCAGTTGCCCCTGACCACATTTGCACAATGTTTGGCATTGCACTAACTAACTGTGTCACATGTTCTGCCTGTATTTCTTCTGCAGGAGACTTTTTAAGAGCTCTTAGAAAACCAGCTTATTAGGCAAGAGTGATAATTTGCACTTTTGTTTCAATTCCTTCAAAGCATTTGATGCAAGTCACAAACCACATGGTTAGGCTATTATGAGAAACCTTAATCTGTGTGGAGGAATTTTTCTTCATTTCTTACTGAACTCTTCACCTTCTACCACACTAAACTAGATAGTTTTTTTTTGTTTGTTTTTGTTTTTGTTTTTTTTTAACTTAAGTTTCCATTTTGGGCAGGAGGGTATAGGTTCAAAGGGTGGTTGCTAATACTGCCCTTCTTTCTTTTGTTTGAGACGTGGACTGGATGGCTGGAGCTTCATCATTTATCTTGAAAACATAATTATGTGAGGGTTATGCCCAAAGAATAGTAGAAAACTAGAAGGAGCTTTCATTGAGGGGCACACTAGACATAGATTAGTTCTTTGTGGGATTCTTATGAAAAATAAGCCTAAACATCAAAAATGCTAGGTGTACTGTTTTTGAAGTTTCCACTTCCATTTATAAGTGTAAATATGATCTACCCAATTATATTAACTCTCCCTTTGGCCATTCTTTTTTTTTTCTTTAAAGATTTATTTATTTATTTAAATTTATATGCATACACCGTAACTGTCTCCAGACAGATCAGAAAAGGGCAATGGATCCCATTATAGATGGTTGTGAGCCACCATGTTGCTGGGAATTGAACTTAAGGCCTCTGGCAGAGCAGTCAGTGCTCTTAACCACTGAGCCATCTCTCCAGCCTATCTATTGGGTCAGTTTACCAACCCTAATTTGCTGTGGCCTAACCTACTGCATGAGATGGTACGTAGACACTGCATTTATCTAATGGTATTGTTCAGATTCACTTCCTATAAGAAATATTTCGCTCAAGCCCTTTCCTTTTCCTGGCCTTATAATTAACTAACAATGCTTTAGATCGGGGTGTGATTGAAGCGATCTAATTTTCTTTTTTTATCCAGCCCCCTTTGTGTGTTTTATATCCTTAATATAGAAAGCGATAGGTGCAAGCTATCTATTCTAATTCCTTCTTCTCTCCCATTATTCTGCAGCAATTGAGATTATTGAAGGTTCGAGGTCCCCTAAGGCTAGGGGTAATGAGCAAGTGTACCTTGTCAAATGGAGAAAACACCAGTGGGAGAAAATAAACCAGCAATTTTTAGTCTTATCTGTTCACACAAATCAGACTTGGACTGACTTACGTGTCTCAGTGTCCCATGGGCTGCGAGTGCAAAAGTCGTCCTTCCTAAAGAAGCCACCTTGTCTGCCTCTTTCTTCTCCCAGTATGTAAGGCATCCCTCCATTCTCTGTTTCTCGTCTGCCCTCTTCCTCCTACATACTATCCTCACTCTTCTCCTCTTTGTGCTTAACAAATTTCTCTGTGTAGCAAGCTCATCAAAGAAGAGTTCTACAATTTGTTAGAGACTTATTATAAATCCAGTTCTTTTCTGGTTATTTCTCTCGCTGGAGACAGTCCCCATTGTCTGAACTTCATATCCTATACTTCCCCATTCAAATGGCTTCTCAGGCTCTTCCCCCTGCCCCAGGAATTCTTCTTCCTCTTCCATAGACTGACAGAATGCAAGGTTGCCCACTCAGTCTTCATTTATACAGTAATCAGATGTCAAAGTCTGCCCTGTGCTCAGTGCTCTGAGAAGCTGCTGAGACCAGAGGTCATGTGTGAAATGAAGTAGGAATTTTGATCGAAGAAATGTACAGCCTAAGCTAGGCAGGTCATTCTGTGAAATTCACACTCACAGAGCTCAGCAAGCAGGTTGAGCACATCCTCTCTCAAGGTCCCCACATAATCTCCATCCTTTAATCTTTGCCCAAAGATGCAACTGTTGAACTCACAAAGTACCTTGTCAGGTTTCTCCTTATTTCCCAGGACACTTCGTGGTATTTCTCTATTATTGCTTGTGACTGATTGTTACTCATACATCGACATTGAGCTGTGAAATCAAATAGGAATAGATAATCAAAGAGTAGAACATAAATGCTTGTATGGTTAACATTGGATTAGATCTGTGAGTGTTGCAAATGAAGTCTAATTTGGAGGACCGTTCTGCCGCCTTTCTTCATTGCTTTGTTCATGAAGCCTTCTCTAGCTTTGTCAGAGTGACTCATTGGAATGTCTATGGTATAATCAATGATGTTTGACACTGAGCTCGGCTAAGCACCAGACAGCGTGCCACGGACATCATTCATCTCACTTAATTCTCACAGGAAGGCCTCAGAGTACTCATTATTCTTGTTCTAGAATTTAATAATGAAACCAAGGCTCAGTTAACCATAATGACCAAGGCTATGTAACCAGTAGCCACATTTGGCAGGATACATTTTTAATGCAGGCTTTGAAGATAATGGTCTTATTTTTTTTAATTACTTTTATTTTTTTATTGGATATTTTCTTTATTTACATTTAAAATGTTATCCTCTTTCCTGGTTTCCCCCCAGAAACCCCCTATCCCATGCCCCCTCCCCCTGCTTCTATGAGGCCCCCACCCACTCACTCCTGCTTCTCTGACCTAGCATTCACCTACATTCAGGCATCTAGTTTTCACTGGACCAAAGGCCTCTCCTCCCATTGATGTCTGACAAGGCCATCCTCAGCTACATATGTATGTGGAGCCATGGGTCCCTTCATGTGTACTCTTTGGTTGGTGGTTTAGTCCATGGGAGCTCTGGGGGGGGGTGTCTGGTTGGTTGATGTCATTCTTCCTATGGGTTGCAAACCCTTTCAGATCTTCAGTCCTTTCTCTAACTCCTCCATTGGGAACCCCATACTCAGTCTGATGGTTGGCTGAGAACATCTGCCTCTGTGTTTGTCAGGCACTGGCAGAGCCTCTCAGGAGACAACTATATCAGGCTCCACAGTAGAGTCTGGGTTTGGTGACTGTATATGGGATGGATCCCCAGGTGGGGCAGTCTCAAGGTGGCCTTTCCTTCAGTCTAGCAGAGACTTTGTCTCTGTTCTTCCTCCTATGAGTATTTTGCTCCCTCTTCTAAGAAGGACTGAAGCATCCACACTTTGGTCTTCCTTCTTGAGCTTCATGTGGTCTGTGAATTGTATCTTGTGTAGTCCAAGTTTCTGGGCTAATATCCACTTAGCAGTGAGTACATACCATGTGTGTTATTTTGTGATTGGGTTACTTCACTCAGGATGATATTTTCTAATTCCATCCATTTGCCTAAGAATTTCATGAAGTCATTGTTTTACTCCATTGTGTAAATGTACCACATTTTCAGTACATTTATTCCTTCCTCTATTGAAGGACATCTAGGTTGTTTCCAACTTCTGGCTATTATAAATGAGGCTGCTATAAACATAGTGGAGCATGTGTCCTTGTTATATGTTGGAGCATCTTTTGGAAACCTGTTAAACAACTTCAGCAAAGTGGCTGGATATAAAATTAATTCAAACAAATCAGTAGTCTTCCTCTACTCAAAAGATAAACAGGAAATTAGGGAAATAACACCCCTCACAATAGGCACAAATAATATAAAATACCTTGGTGTGACTCTAACCAAGCAAGTAAAAGATCTCTATGACAAGAACCTCAAGTCTCTGAAGAAAGAAGTTGAAGAAAATCTCAGAAGATGGAAAGATCTCCCATGCTCATGGATTGGCAGGGTTAATATAGTAAAAATGGCCACCTTGCCTAGAAAGCAATCTACAGATTCAATGCAATCCCCATCAAAATTCCAACTCAATTCTTCATAGAAATAGAAAGAGCAATTTACAAATTCATTTTGAATAGCAAAAAACCCAGGATAGTGAAAACTATTCCCAATAATAAAATAACTCTGGCGGAAATCATCATCCCTGACATCATGCTGTATTACAAAGCAATAGTGATTAAAAACTGTATGGTATTGGTAGACAGGCAGGAAGATCAATGGAATAGAATTGAAGACCCAGAAATGTACCCAGACACCTGTGGTCACTTGATCTTTGACAAAGGAGCTAAAACCATCGAGTGGAAAAAAAGTTAGCACTTACAACAAATGGTGATGGGTCAACTGTCGGTCAGTATGAAGAAGAATGCAAAATGATCTATTTGTATCTCCTTGTACAAAGCTCAAGTCCAAGTGGATCAAGGACCTTCACATAAAACCAGACACACTGAATCCAACAGTAGAGAAAGTGGAGAAGAACTTTGAACCATGGATACAGGGGGAAATTTCCTGAACAGAACACCACTGGCTTATGCTCTAAGATCAAGAATCGACAAATGGGACCTCATAAAATTGCAGATATTCAGGTAGGGGAGTGGGGGAGGGTATAGGGGACTTTTGGGATAGCATTTGAAATGTAAATGAAGAAAATAATAAAAAATTGGAAAACGAAAAAAAAATTGCAGAGATTCTGTTAGGCAAAGGACAATGTCAATAGGACAAAAGAACAACCAACAGATTGGGAAAAGATCTTTACCAATCCTACATCCAATGGAAGGCTAATATCCAATATGTGCAAAGAACTCAAGAAGGTAGACTCCAGAAAATCAAATAACCTATTAAAAATGGGGTACAGAACTAATCAAAGAATTCCCAACTGAGAAATATCGAATGGCGGAGAAACACCTAAAGAAATGTTCAACATCCTTAGTCATCAGGAAAATGCAAATCAAAACAACCCTGAGATTCTACCTCATACCAGTCAGAATGGCTAAGATCAAAAAACAGGTGACATCAGATGCTGGTGAGGATGTGGAGAAAGAATACTCCTTCATTGCTGGTGAGATTGTAAACTGGTACAACCATTGTAGAAATTAATCTGTCACTTCATCAGAAAATTGAACATAGTATTACCAGAGGCCCCAGCTGTACCACTCCTGGGCATATACCCAAAAGATAATTGCCTTATTATTATGACCTTACATGGAAGAAAAAGAATGAGCTTTTTGATCTCTCTCTTTATGAGGTTCAAATTCCTACCACAAGGCCCAAGGTTACAAATTCAATTGGCTCCAAAAGACTCCTTGTTCAGACTCTATGATAGTCTGGACAAGGCTTACTTTATGAATAGGTATTGATGGGTGGTATAATTCAGTCAACAATAGCAAGGAAGACTTAGGAAAATTACACAATATAACTGAGGCAATGTTGTCGGATGACAAAGCAAGGGCTATACACCAGATTTCTGGAGCAAGGAGGCTTTCCATGTTCCTGTAAGTCAGAAAGTAGGAAAGAAAAGAGGGAAGCAGAGCCTAGGTGCTCCTGGCTGGTCTCAAAAGAACAGAAGTCAGGACACACTAACCTCAGAGACCATAAAAAATAAACGAACCCTTTCTATGACTTATTAACAACATTTTTACTTATATAGACAGAAATACATATCCATTTTCATCCAATTTTGAGTCAGTGAGTAATTCACTCAATAACTTAGAACTTGGTATTTTTTTTAAATATATGCATACATTAAAAATTTTAAATTAGAAAAATAATTTTGACAAAAAATCTTGGACATAATAAAAGCGTTATCTCTTGCAATTTTCCACATTTTGTCTTAAGCCTGGTTTTATTGTATACTAATGTTTTGATGAGTCTTGTAGCCTTTTGCCAACATTCTCAATATTGTATCAGTCAAGGTTTTGACAGGAAACAGATGGAACATTAAAACTGGGAAATTTGACAAGACTGAGAGGAAAGATTGCACATGTGGGAATGGAAATGTCTCACTGCTTGTCTTGAAGGGACAGAAGAAGAAAGTAATAGATCCTGAGCTCTGTAGAAATGTCTTCCTGACAGATTCCATGGCTGTCAGTAGAGGTATGGTCACCACACTCCCTAGGATGGTGGACCAGGTGATAATTGACCACCTGTACTCTCTTACCTTATTCTCCTGTTACTACTTTCAGTGGATGACCAGAACCAGTGGAAAAGGTCTACTAAATTACTCCACAAGTATGAGTCTCCTAGGGTAGAACTCGAGATTGAAAGGCGTAAAGACAAAAGAGAAGTTTGTAGTGAGGCTACCCAGCATCGGTACCATGTTAGAGAAGATGGAAGTTTGGTAACTTGGCTTCTCTGTTTTTTACATCATTCTGTTAAGTCTCAGATGTGGAAGAAACCTAGTCATGGGTGTAATCCATTTGGCTATATAAAGCGAGGGGGATGGAGGTAGCCTGGGTTTAAGTATCTCCTTACCCAAATGCAATGAATGATAGCTTAATTCATTCCATAGGACCCAAGGACCAGCCATAGAGTCGCTATAAGTCACCATCCTCCTAGAAGGAAAATTGGTTTCTTTCTGGAGAGTAATGACAATGAATACTAAGACCAAGGTGTTGACAGAAGTTGGAACCAGTTCCTGGTGTTGTTTTGGGGGATGCTGATAACCCCCAGGTCTCACAGTTCTGGTAAACTGTGGCCTCTAGGTCTGCCTTCCAAAGAAGCAAAGTTTCTGTTTCATTCTTGCTCACCAGGGATCAGCCAGGGAGTGTTAGGCCATAGTTTTCTTCTTCATCTTGATTTGAGGGAGAGAACTGTGCCACAGTACAGGTGTTGCCATGAAGATATTTAGCACAGTGTCTGGCACATAGCAAGCATTCCATAAATGTTAGATGTTCTGCCTAGGGTGTGCTAGGGAACCCTGCCAGCAAGCAGCAGTAGGATTATTATTTTTTTTTTTGTAATGTAAGAGTGAGATACTTTTGTTAAAATGTCTTTTAAAAAGTAGAAATCGGCTTTCAAATGGGATATGTTCCCCCCCCCCCCAAGAAATGATTACTGGTGGATTTTTAACATGCTCTCTCATACATCACAACTAAATTGAGGTTCTCTTTGAGTATCTGAAGATACAGAAGGTACACTGAGGAATCAGAGAGGGTGTAGGGTTAGAGCTATGGCATGGTAGAAGAAGAAGGGGTGTTGCTCTCTGCCAATAGTGTGGAGTGGCTTCTGATGGACGGTGGCAGCCAAGGTCACCAGCAGGTCTCTGGTGTGGCCATCAGGCTCTTCCATCATTGTGTGTCCCTTGTGTTGAAGGTTCTTTCTCAGCAGTAAGTGATCAGAAGACCCTAATCCCCGTGACACAGTGAAGTGGTTGGATAGCATAGAAAAGGAATTTGATTTTCTTTTTAATAAAAGGCTTTATTAAAATTTATCTAACAATAAGTCTCCAAACTTTAAATATTAGAAGAAGGCAAACTTCAACTTAAAAATCTCTCATGCAGCAAGCATTTCTGTCTAAGTCGTTCCTTGCTCTTTCTTAAGACTTTTATGAAATAGACTTTCTCTCACACCTACAATATGGGCTTGTCTGATTCAAATGTCCTCCTTCTCCTTGGTCTCAGAGCCTCCCATGGTGTCCTTTAATTCTTCCAGTGACCTCCTTGTCCCATGCTTGAGGATCATTGATCCCCAATTCTCCTCTACTTGGTACTGAAGATTCTCCTCCCCCTCACACTGTCTCCCTTTATTAAAATGCCATTGTCAGGGCAATTTGCCACAATGAGGACTCGTCTGGGTGTACTTTCTTCCTGTGACTACTGAACCTCAGCTTTAATTCTTTCATAATGAGAAATTCTTCTCCTGTCTCTTTCTAAATTAAACTGGTTGATTTAGTCCCTCTAGGAAGAGTTTCATTATTTCCTGTACATCTCATTCCTTTCTTAGAAATTGCCTTTCTTTACTAGAAAGAGTTTAAAAAAAAAAAACTTTATGAATTTACAGACCAGAAGTATAACCAGCTTCTCAGTTGGTTGAAGCTTTCTGGAGCCCATGCAGTGGAGGGAGTCATTATAGAAGTGTTCTTATATAATGGAAGAGTGGAGTTGCACTGAGAGTTGCAGTCCACTCCACCACTGTACACCAGGACCAGTCTTGAGCAATCCAAGGGCTGTCTCTTGAATGGTTGGTGAGACTTTATTACTCATGTTCCATGGTGGAAGCTTAGGTGGACCATCTCCTCCTTGTCATAGAAGTAGTGATGTCCTGCCTCTCAAAAGATGGTAGATAAGAGCAATTAGGTTTGTGTCTAAGCTAGAATCTCAAACAGCTGTCTGGGGACAGTAAGAAGCAGTCCTTAAGGAGAGCCAAGCAAAGTTAGCTCAGCAATGTTGAGCTGTATACGTTGTCTTTTCTGTATTATCAAATACATGTATAAATCTGTGGATTTGAGATCACTTTTTCCATATTCTTTTTGACCCCAAAAAATGAGAGAAAATATTTATATAAGAGAGCTGGATGCTTATCTGGTCCAGAGAGCCCATAGAGACATTATCCTCTCTCTCTCTCTCTCTCTCTCTCTCTCTCTCTCTCTCTCTCTCTCTCTCTCTCCTCTCCTCTCCTCTTCTCT
>NC_034600.1:41304122-41375370 GCF_900095145.1 Mus pahari | reverse complement strand
ATATATATATATATATATATATATATATATATATATATGTACGTGTTTGTATGTATGCATTTTATGTGTGTGTTTTTGTGTGTGTTACACATAAAAATACATTAAATGCAATGTTTCCTTGGGGTAATTTGTTATAATACTTGGTAGAAGGTCAGGTTGACAATGTGAACTCAGATAGGAAGATAAAATATGGGCACTGTATTGTAGAATGTATACTGGATATGTGGGGAGGGGAGGGAAGCGGGGTGAATCAGAGAAGGCAATGATAGAGCCTCAGCCAAGGCCTCAGCTGATGAGGATATTGGAAATCAGGATAGTGTTTTAGAGTGAGCACAGAGTTAAGAGGAGGCCTGCAGGACTTCATGCAGTGTCAATCAGCTGTGGGTTCAGGCTGACTTGTTTGAGGCAACTTCCTTCTGCATAGGGCCGTGGTAGGCAGCATATCAGTCCTTGTGACATCTTAGACCGGGGCATCTGTGTACTCTACATTCTGTACTGCTTTACTCCATCCTTCCTCAGTTCTCATCAGTCTTCGAGGACCAAGGATGCTAAGTGGCTGCGAGAATATCCTCCTCTAGAGTCTACATGTTTGTTTACTTTTTTTAAAGATCTATTTATTTATTACATGTAGGTACACTGTAGCTGTCTTCAGACAGTCCAGAAGAGGGCATAAGATCTTGTTACAGAGGGTTGTGAGCCACCAAGTGGTTGCTGGGATTTGAACTCAGGGCCTTCAGAAGAGCAGTCAGTCCTCTTAACCACTGAACCATCTTCTTGACCTCTCTGGCTTCTTAAATCCTTCTCCCCCCCTCTTCCACAAGATTCCCTGAGCTCTGCCTAATGTTGGGCTGTGGGTCTCTGCATCTGTTTTAATCAGCTGCTAGGTGAAGCCACTCGATGACTGCTATGCTGGCCCCCTGCCTACAAATATAGCAGAATATTGTTATTTTTTAATGTATTTTATGTATTAAATAAAAGTACACTGTAGCTGTACAGGTAGGTGTGAGCCTTCATGTGGTTGTTGGGAATTGAGTCTTTAGGACTTCTGCTTGTTCCGGTCAACCCCACTTACTCCGGGTCAGCCCCACTTGCTCAGTCCCTGCTTGCTCTGGCCCAAAGATTTATTTATTATACATAAGTACACTGCAGCTGACTTCAGATGCACCAGAAGAGGGTGTCAGATCTCATTATGGGTGGTTGTGAGCCACCATGTGGTTGCTGGGACTTGAACTCAGGACCTTCGGGAGAGCAGTCAGTGCTCTTACCCGCTGAGCCATCTCACCAGCCTGCAGAATATTATTAATAGTGTCAGGGGTGGGCTCTCTCTCATGGCATGGGACTCAGGTTGGGCCAGGCATTGTGAGGCCGTTCCCTCACTTTCTGCTCCCTCTTTATTCCTTCACCTCATGTAGGCAGGAAAAATTGTGGATCAAAGGTTTTATGGCTGGCTTGGAATCCCCATCCCTCCATTGGAATTCTTGCCTGGTTTCAGGAGGTGCCTGCTTCATGTTCCATATCCCCTGTTGCTAGGAGTCTTAGCCAGTGTCATCCTCATAGATTCCTGGGAGTTTTCATTGTCCTAGATTTCTAGCTTGTCCCAGAGGTGTCCCCCTGCCCCCCACTGATTCCAGTTCTCTCTCCCTATTCTCTCTCCTGCCATCCTCCCTACACTTGATCATAGCAGCCTCCCCTTCCCAACTTCTCTCCCACCCAGTTCCCTCCATCCTTCCACCCCAGATGTCTATTTTATTTCCCCTTCTCAGTGAGATTCAAGCATCTTCCCGTGGGTCCTACTTGTTACTTAGCTTTTTGGGGACTGTGGATTGTAGCATGGTTATCCTGTACTTCATGGCTAATGTCTACTCCTAAGTGAGTACATACCATATTTGACTTTCGGGGTTTGAGTCACCTCACTCAGGATGATCTTTTCTAGTTCCATCCGTTTGCCTTCAAATTTCATGTTGTCATTGTTTTAGTAGCTGAGTAATATTCCATTGTGTAAATGTACCATATATTCTTTATCCACTTTACAGTGGAGGGGCATCTAGGTTGTTTTCAGTTTCTGGATATTACAAATGAAGCTCCTATGATCATAGTTGAGCAAGTGTCCTTGTGATATTGTGGAGCATCTTTTGGGTACAGGTCTAGGAGTGGTATAGCTCTAGAGTAATAAAGGAATAAAAGGGGATCAAAGGAATACAAATTGGAAAGGAAGAATTCAAAATATCNCTATTTGAAGATGATATGATAGTATACATAAGTGACCCCCAAATTTCTACCAGAGAACTCCTACAGCTGATAAACACCTTCATCAAAGTGTCTGGATATAAAATTAACTAAAAAAAATTAAAATTAACCTCTCTCCTTTGTAAAAACGACAAACAGGCTGAAGAAAAAATTAGGGAAACAACACCCTTTATAATAGCCACCACAAATAATATAAACTATTCGGGTGTAACTCTAACCAAGCAAGTAAAAGATCTGTATGACAAGTACTTTAAGTCTTTGAAGAAAGAAATAGGAGATTCCAGAAGATGCAAAGATGTCTCATGTTCTTGGATTATTAGGAGTAACATAGTAAAAATGTCTATTTTACCAAAAGCAATCTACAGATTTAATACTATTACCATCAAAATTCCAACACAATTCTTTACAAACTCTCTCTCTCTCTCTCTCTCTCTCTCTCTCTCTCTCTCTCTCTCTCTCTCTCTCTCTCTCTCTCTCTCTCTCTCTCTCTCTCTCTCTCTCTCTCTCTCTCTCTCTTCTTTTTGAAACAGCATTTCTCTGTATATCCCTGGCTGTTCTGGAACTCACTTTGTAGACCAGGCTGGCCTCAAACTCAGAAATCTGCCTGTCTCTGCCTCCCGAGTGCTGGGATTAAAGCCACTCATCACCACTGCCCAGAGAAAAAAAATTAATTCTTACCTTCATATGGGAAAACAAAAAATTCCAGGATAGCTAAAACCATCCTGTACAGAAAAAGAACTTCTGGAAATATCACCATCCCTGATCTCAAGCAGTACTACAGAGCAATAGAAATAAAACTTCATGGCGTTGGTATAAAAACAGGCAGGTTGACAGTGTTTGGTTCTTAAAACCTGAGAGAGCTGTAAGCTTTCAGCCCTAGGTTAAGCAATGGCTGAAAGATGGCTATTTTGAAAGCCAGGCGTATATTTTGGGGTATCCACAGTATCTGTGTGAGATACTTCCTACAGAACACAATAGAAGAAGAATGGAAGACCTGGAAGCCTGTGTCTGCACTTGTACTGTAGGTCCTCTGTGATTGATATCTTCCTTCAACCCTCCCCTACACTTGAAGAAATGGAAATGGTCAGAGGACCAGTCTTTAGGGCTTGGTCGCGTGAGCCCGAGGTACGACTATAACTCTGGTTATTGCCAGTATGCCCACTGCATCTCTCAGTGGAAACATTTAGCCAGACTCAGAGAATGGTGCCTAACTCTTGCATTTACACAGAGCCTTTTGTGAAGATTATGGTGCAAGTCTCCCAGTGTTACATTTTCTCCTTTTCAAAACACAAGGTATTTCAACAGATGACACTAATCTCAGGTTCCAGGGAACAGAAGCATTGGATCCTGGGTTCTGCGACTTTCTTCAAATGCCAGACTGAGCACTGGAGAACTCATTCTATGACTGATGGGCAGCAAAAGAGAAAAGATTAAAGCAGTCATAAATAGGTAGCTATCTCCTGATGCAAGCCACAGATTACGTGTGATGCTACCTATATGAAATAGTTATTGTAACATTACATTAAGAGTTGTTGGCTACCATAAATCATGGCATGCTGTGTTTCAGTATTTGGTTGGTGCAATTTTTTTCAACAGTTTAATAAAACACCTTACAAAGTTCTCTCAAGGTAAACTCAACAGTACAGAAATTCATAACTGGTGTCTTTTTGTTCCCAAATCACATTTTATAGATGACTTCACCAAACAAATGGTTTGAGGGCTTATTGTTTCTGTTTAGGGTTTTTTATTTTATTTTTTAATGATGGAGAAGATTTCCCTCTATTCCTAGTGTATCTACAGTCTTTACCTTTTTCAAATAATTTTTTGAGAACTTTGTATTTTGACAGTTTTTGCTTCCTCTTCCCACTCCTTCTAGATTTTCTATACCCACTAAACTTTGGTTTTTTTTTTTTTTAACCTATCAAGTGCAGTTGCTATTGACCATACTCATATATGTGTGCACTTCTGCTGGAGCATGGTTGACCTGCCTGGGCTTCACATTTAAAGAAAACAGACTCATTCTCTCACGGCAGCTATCAGTTGCCAGTAGTTCTTTAGCTTAGAGTGAGACTTGGTGGGCGTTTCCCCTTCCCACTCTAGACTTTGTTCTTGCTTGGACTTGCAAAGGTCTTGTGCTCACTGTCTCATCTGCTCTGAATTCAGACGTGCACCTGCTTTGCTGTGTCCAGAAAACAGGGTCCTTCTAGTCCACTGTTCTGCCCTATCTTCTGCAACATTCCCTGAACCTTGAGGAGAAGGAATGTTATACAGATGCTGTGTTTAGAACAGAGCATTCCGTACCCTTCTATTCCTGTACCTTGACCAGTAGTGACTCTCCTTGCTACTGCTATCTACAGCAAGAAGAAGTTTCTATGATGAGGATTGAGACTTTTTTTAAAATGAATCAGTTTTGTCAAATGTTTTTTCTTAACCAGTCAAGTGATATGAGTCTATAACCTTCTCCTTAGCGTGTTATTAATGGTGATTTTTATGGTGCCATACTTCTCTTGCATACCTAGAATAAATGTCTCTTGATTACAGTCTATTATTTTTTGCTAGATTGTTGGATTCGATCTGCTAAGATTTTACTGAGGACTTCTGTTCTGTCTCAGTGACTTTTGCTAACTTTTTTTCTATGTGTTTAAAGTTTGGCAAATGTTTGAAGGAAGATGCATCCCATGTGTAGAGCTAATGCTATGTTAGTTGTCTGCTTATAATTATGATCACTTTACTTGGGAAAGTCTTACAAATAGGTAACCTTAACTGTTTCTCAAGGACAAAGGTATTCTAAGAGTATAATTGGAAGAGTAAAGTGGATTGGATAGAGACATCTTACCTGTGCCTTCCCTTCTTTATTTACAGGCAGCATTTGAAGGCTCAAGTTTAGAACTGTGTTCCACATGCAGAACATGGCCATGATTGGTAACCCATGAAACCTATTTGTGCCAGAGTTCTTTTACTCTGAGTACGAATTCTGTGCCAAATACCACGGTTACAGTTGTCCTTTATTATCTAGAAGCTGGAATTTTTTCATAGGCATTTGGGATGAAAAAAACCCTCATAGCTTTTCTTTATTTCTTCAGGAAAATAAATCCACATGAACTCAAGGCCTGACAGAACCATCTGAGACAGACAGATTTCATGTATCTTTTGATGTCTCGGAGGAAGAGTGCTATTCTTATCTTGGGTCTCATTAGAACAATATGACATTAATGGAACCTTCACTGTCATAGCAAAGTGAAGGGTCAAGGCCCACATAAAGGTTCCCAACTCATAATCTTTACTCTTTAGGCTTTTCCTTCATTATTTTTAATTGTAGGTCATAGAACTTAATGAGCCTCTACATATGAGTAGAAATCCATTTATGCAAACAAAACATCTTTTAGGGGACAGGATGATTTACCAAACAATTATCCTGATTAGACTGAGAAAATACAGGTTTTAGGGTGAACTTCTGGTCATTAAAAGAATTCTCTTCCTGATTTAAAATTCATGGGAACACTTTGTTTTTTAGGAGATGTGATAAAATGACACCACATTTTTGCTTTTTATGCAGCTCAATCTGATACTACACAATGATGTAGACTTCTCAGTGATATATGCTTCATTGATTTGAGTTAACATTCTATTTGTCCTCTTAAAAACACTGGAGAATTCTGAAACAGAACAGGAAAAATGGCCTTGGCTACACTCCATTTTCCAGGATGATTTTCTTCAAAGAAGGCTGATTTCAGATGTCATTGAAAGTTCTTCTGGACATGCTCCCTGTGATGTTTCTTTAATGTCTTAGGAACGTTGTTTAGGCTGGGGGTGACACTTCTGTCCACTGTCCACCATGTTGCCACCATCACACAATGTGCTCCAGGCCTGTGTTCTCGAGATCCAATATGTTCATTATGTTTTAAGTGGTAAAAGAAAAAAAAATTTGCACTATTTAATGACCACCAGAAAACAGCCTAGAGACAAAACAATTAAGCAAAACAGAACAAGCTGAATTTTTTCATGGTGAGTTAACTCTTGAATTCTTCTTTGTATTTCTCTGCTTGCCATCTTTTCCTCTAGGCTAGAACATGATAAGGTAAGAACTTTCCAATGTACCAGCCCGAGATGGAAACCAAAGGCAGAATGAGGAAGGCCTCTGCCTGGTGGCAGCACAGGAGCTTTCTGTAGATTTAATTCTTTCCATAACTTCCTAAGAAAGTCACTCCTGGTATATTACAATGAAACAGCCATTCTTACCAGTAGAGTTTTGGCCTTGTCTTCAGGATGATTAGTCCTTTGAGACCTGCGTATATCAAGGGAGAGCCACAAATATTATCTCAGTGGAGCATTCATCTTGCTTTCTTCATTGTGCTTGTGTCACGATTGTTTTTGTCATTTCCCTGAGCTCTTTGAGTATAGAATTTCTTTCTGTCTCCATGCTCGGTTCTCTGATTAACACTTTTACTCTAAGGACAAGAGCTGTTCCCACTCATGTTCGTCGAGCCACTGCTATGGAGATATTAAGTGCTGGAGAACACGTAAGACCATATTAGGAAATGTGCCATGAGTTTAGAATAATGCAGGTACTTGGGCTAAAGTTCACTCTCATCCACATGTAGCTTCAGGTGAGAAATATAAATAGAGATTATATTCAAATACTAAAAATAGAGTTAGATATATTCATGGATTAAGTAATATCCTTCAAACCCTCTAAGTGAGAGATTTGCTGGTATAGCTGAATTGTAGAATAAGGTTTTTGTTCTAAGTCAAAGGCTTGGGGTTTTATAACCAACAACCTAGTAGCTGACTGAACAGCACAGGCTTGTTTCAGATTCGTTGCTAAGGAAGCGTCCACGTTTCCCATCATTTTGCTATAGGCCTTGCCTGCAGGTTCATTTGTTACCAGTTCATGTCAGACTTTCTTTGGTCTCCCAGCTCAGGAAGCTCAGAGGAGTAGAGAGAGGATGGAGGATTGAAACCATCCAACCTATTTCACACAGGTAAGCAGGAGGCCACTTCCCCTTAGTGAATCAGTTTGAGTGTGATGGCCAGAAGAATGACCTCCTGGACCTCTGACTGCAGAAGGCACAATTGAACCATTGCCCCGCCAGCTCAGCTTTGAGATCTATCACTGCCCAAGTCTCATTTTTCTAAACATTGTTCTCAGTCTGTATGTCACAAGAATACAAGTTTCAGTTTGGGGGTGGGGTGGGGGGAGGACTGCTCTGGTGGCTCAGGACAGACTTTATGCCATCCTCTTTGAGTTTTCATAGACACGATCTGCATTCTTTTGTGTTGTCTTATTTTGCTTATAGACACGCTTTCATGTAGCCAATCACCACAGTGTAACTGAGAATGATCATAAAAACCCTGATCCCTCTGCCTTTCAGTGCTGGGATTACAGATCCTGGGCTTCATGCTTGGCTAGAAACGCTGTGCATTCTAAGAGCATCTTTCCTCCCGACTTTGGATGTCTTGTTTCTGCCTACTTTGTTCCTCTCTCTACTTGTTCTTCCCTTCCTCTTGCTTACCCAACTGTTCCTTCTCGGGGTCCCTTACCACCATCCAATTCCCTTTTTTACCAACTCCCTTAATCCTCTTGGATATTGCCCCAATAAATCTCTTTTGTTTCTAGTCTTGTTTTATTTTCTGCTTCCAAGAGGACCTGGACAAACTTAAGGAAAAAAGACATGAGGTAGCCACAAACACCTCTTATAGACACTTAATGAAATTATTTGGGGGAAGGACAAAGCTTGCAAACTTGCCCTCATCAGGAGTTGATTCCTCAGAATAGGAGGAAGTACTGTGGGCCCCAAAGGGGATAGGAACTCCATAGGAAGAACAACAGAGTCAACTAACCTGGTCCCTTGGGCATCTCAGAGTCTGAACCACCAACCATAGAGCATACACGGGCTGGTCTAGCTCTTCCCACACATGCACATATATAGCAGATGTGCAGCCTGGTCTTCATGTGGGTCCTGAACAACTGGAGAGGGGGCTGTGGCAGAAGCTGTTGCCTGAGTGTGGGATGTGTTCTAGCTGGGCTGCCTTGTCTGGCTTCAGTGAGAGAGGAAGTGCCTAACCTCAAAGAGACTTGAAGTGCCAGGGTGGAGGAATATGGGGGAGGGGCAACCTGCTTAGAGGAGAAGGGGAAGACATGGGGGAAGGATTATGGGAGGGGTGATCAGGAGTGGGGAAGTGAGTGGGATGTAAAGTAAATAAGTAAAAAAAAAATTAAATAAAAAAGTTAATTCCTCATGACTAAGAGAGAAACTGGATCTTTAAGCATATTTTGCTAAGTGAAACTGGTAAAGAATTTTCTAGTACATTATAGACAAATAATTATGTAGAATAAAAGCAAATTGCTAGAAAAGACATGAAATGCATTCATGATGAAAAATAAATGGATATAAGATTATCCAGTAAAATGATAGTAAGAGGTTCTAAACCTGTGGGGTTTGTCTGTAGCTGTCTGATAGCAGACTGCAACAGTTCTCAGCCTGTTATAGTAATGTTATAGCACACATTCTGAGTTGCCCTGTAGTATCATGCATCCATTTAGATGACTCAAAGGTGGAAAATTCAAACCAACAAATTTCTGTTTGTTGGGGCTTTCAGGTTTCCACAAGATAAGGGCTTGGTTTGAGGAGGTCAGAAAATTGCCGGTTGTTTTAGAGGGAAATTTTATCTACTTTGTAGTAGGCTTCAGAAGGTTTAGTTACAGAAAAATACGCGGTTTGTGGTTGACCACAGACATATTTCTTAGTCTTTCAAGTTGATTTTAGTCTGAGTGCATCAGATCCTCCTCAATTCCTAGCAATTTTCAAACCTGATGCTGGAACTCTGATGCTCTATGCTTCTCTCCCTACCCTGATTCCAAAATAGGTTGCTTCTCCTTTGCTAGAAACCAGGTAAGTGTTATGTTCAATGATCTCCCAGACTTGAGTAAACCCCAAGTTGATATAGGGAAGCTTACAAACTATATTCTTCTCTGACTTCTCCTTCTGGATTGATTTTTGAAGTTTATTTGTGTGCTAAAACCCACCTTGTATAAACATATAATTTTGACCCTCCAACTTGGGGTTAACAAGAGCTAAAAGTAAAAACATATGAAACTTCCTGATAATTTTAAAGCATTAAAGGGATGTGTCTGTAAAGACAAAGAGAGAAGCGTCTCATGCTTCCCTCGAGGGCGTTTCAGTTTTTGTGGCAGACTCAGAATTTAGAGATGTTGACATTTCAGTTTTGAAGTCCTTTTAAATGTTTTTGTACCATGTTTAAAAATAGACCAAGTGTGTATTTATTGTCATAAACTGATCTACAAGCTGAATGGTCCAAGGACTTTGAACTCATCCTATTGAAATGGACAAATCAAGAAAAGTAAACTGGGGTTTGGGAGGAGTGGGGTAAAAAGATGCGCTGTAGAAAGGAAATGGAGGGAGGAAAGCATCAAATTATTCTCCTGCCGTGGAAAGCAGCATGGGAACAAACGTGGTCAATGCTTGCAATTTTCTTTTGGCTTCTAATGTCCGTAGGGGTGCAGTTCTTCTTTAGCACTCAGAGGGGTTGATGGCAACCCTGAGCTCATGCCTCACAATGTACTATCCTGAAGTCCATTAAAAAGCCATTTATTGGAACAAGGTCAATAGGCAATTTACAGCTTGGCCAGTCAGCTTGTTTGGAAGCCCCTGAACTTCAGTAGATCTTGCCTTCTGTGGGCCTTTTTTTTTTTTTTTTTTTTTTTTTTTGGTAAAGATGACACAGCTGAGTAATAAGTTTTCTATCCTGTACAAATAACCAATGCTATTAGGCTGCCCGAAAAGGTCTCTTCTCTTCATCGTTTTTGTAGATGACTGTATGAAAACAAATTAAGTCAAATAAAAAGCAATGCATGCAGAACATCTCTACAAATATATTTCATTTGTGACTTCTTTGTCATCTGTAATAATAGACCCCAGCTGTTTATTGATCTTAGGTTTTTCACTCCAAGTCTCAAACAGAATTACCTGCACTGGGAAAACAGTGGCTAAAGTAGAGATGAAAAATTTCTAGCATGTTAACTCAGAGTATTTTTTCATATATATCAAAGGTAAGCCATAGACTGTGACAACCCAAAGATACTCATTTTAAAACAAAATTAGCATTAATAAGATTGTATAACTCCAAAACTGTACATATGGCAAAGATGTTTAGTGTCAGTCTTGGTGAGATATGACCTATTATATTTCACATTCTTTAAGATTCAGTATTTATGGGGCTCTATGGATAAGAGTGTACACCACTCTTGCAGGGAACCCAAGGTCAGTTCCTAGTGCTCATGTCAGGCAACTCATGACTACCTGCAACTTCAGCTGCAGGGGAGCCAAGGATGGTGGCTCCTCTACACACGGGTGCACACACCTACACAGAGACACATAGATACACATAATTAAATATACATTTTAAGACTCGGTTTTGAAGAGATGTTTCTTTGTTTTGTTTTGTTTTTTCCTGTGTGTGTGTGCCTGGAGTATGTGGGAAGGGATCCAGAGTCTGCTTGAGCTTTCGTTTCTCTGTTGTCTTACATGGAATGAGCTAGAAGGGCCGTAGTGAGAATTTTGGTAGCTGGGCGGTGGTGGCACATACCTTTAATCCCAGCACTTGGGAGGCAGAGGCAGGTGAATTTCTGATTTCGAGGCCAGCCTGGTCTACAGTGTGAGTTCCAAAACAGGGCTACACAGAAAAACCCTGTCTCAAAAAGCAAAGCAAAGCAAAACAAAACAAAAGAAATATGGCAATATGTTTTTTCTTTTAATCCCAATAATGGGATCTGGGGCTGCTTGAGATTGTCCGCAGCAGCTGACTATGATTTGCCTTGTGCTCTGGCAGGGGCATGACTTCACCCACTGCAGATGGTTTGGAATTCTGGAGACTCTTGAGAGGGTATATAAATGTCAGAGCCCCGAGAGGGGCATGGTGACTGCTGTTGCCCCCTGATATTGCTCCCCATGCTGCTGCGGGATTTGTTCTGGCTTTGGTTGTAGGTATACTTATGACAAGATCAAACTTGCCCTCAAGGAACTCTTGCTGGTAACGAGCAGAAAGTAGTCTATTGAGACTGGCACCTCCTTTTACCCCTAGCCTTCTCTCTCACCTACCTTATTTTGGGGGTTGGAAGGGATAAGTGTGGAGAAGGGTAGTTGAGAAGGGAACCTGCAAAGTAGCCAAAATTATGGCTCTAATGAGCTAGGTTTAAGGAAAGAACAGCTGTTTAGAATGAAGTTGCAGAAAATGGTCCCATGGATGCTGAGAGAGAAAGTACCTTTGAGACCTTTGTTTCTTGTGGCCGTTCCAAGTTTCTGTATTGTGAGCTTAGAGGTAGGGGAGAGATTGTAATACAAGGATCAAAACTGAGTATAAGTCTAGAATGGCCAAAGTGTCTACTTTGAAATTTATTTAATTGAATGACTGAAGCTCATAGAGGAGCCATAGACAAAGTCTGAAGTCTTTGAATGGTAATTAAAGCTCCCCCTGATCACACCTCTGCTTTATTTCTTGAAGGAATTTATTGCCTCTCTTCTACATCTCGGTCTCATGTTTGCACCCTGAGGAGATGTGAAATGTGACTTGTGACTCAGCCTCCTGTCACAATGCCTGTCAGTGGCGGCATGGTAGAGAAAGAATCAAAATTGTGGTAGCTGGTTAAATTGGTAACAGGTTAAATATGTACACCAAAATCTCTGTGTCAAGTATTGGAACAGAAAATTTATAAAGGAAGAGCCAGTGGGAAATCAGTGAGTGCTGATGTAGAAGAAGATGCTTCCATAGATAGCTATCAAAGTAATTCTTGGAAACATGTGTGAACGATTTGGGTTGTTTGAAGCCTTGGAAACATACAAACACCACCCTCCCCCACCACAGCAATCATGGGAGGCCATAAATATACATATTCAGTTATCATTATGAATATTAGCAAAAGTCCATTTCATTTAGTAGTTACTATACTTTTATAGTGAGTTAATATCACAGCCACTTGGTGGGAAGGAGGTCTCTGCTAGCTAAGAGTGACCATGAGCTCTCAGGAGATGAGGAAGAGGGACATTTTGCAGATTCATCATCCAGTGGAATCTTCACTTGTACCTTAGTGGTGCAATGGTGTTATTGGCCATACCCCTTTCTTGTACTCATTCATAAAAGGGAAAACAAAAAGGGTGGGACCCATTTGCTGTTAGAATCGGGGAGTATGGAGGGAGAGAGTACTCAGAGAGTACAACTGGAATTGAGGGGTATCCTTTCTGAGAGTAGACAGTTCACTATGATGTAGAAAACTGTATCCATACATGCATTTGAGAACTTGTCACAACAATAACAAAACCATACTTAATCATTTAAAATAAGGTAAGTATGCAACATTCAACCTTTACCAAGGCTATCCAATTTAGGCTTCTGTCAGCTAGCCAACCAATCGGGCTTCGTTCATATTATCTAGCCCCACAATGAGGAGCTTGGGGGGGGGGAGAGGTGATACTTAAGCCATCATTTCTGTCCTTGAGCAACAATAAAGTTTGGAAACTAGTGCTAATAAGCAAGGTTACGCTAACTGGAAGCTTAAGATTCAGGAAGAGGAAGTATAACATTATTAATTGAGAATAAAAAGCAGAGACCTCTAAATATTTCCATGGATTTTATGAGTTCATATATTTTTCATTGTTTGAACTTTTGAACTTTAGGTTTTAGGCAGGAGTTGTTTGTTGGGTATTTTCTTTCTGATTATCATTATTTCATAGATATCATGTTCCATTTCAGACCATTCTGTGGTTGCTTTGCGTTTGGTGTACAACAGTGTGAAAATGTCTGAAATAATCTCAGTATAGAAGACTTCTTGCATACTGAGTGTATGCTCTCTTCAGGTTCTTTACTACATTTAATTTTTTCTCTAACAATTCTTTTTCATTTTTGTGTGTCCATTACCTACATATTCTATTCACTACTTACTGTTTGCGTGGTCTGCTGATCCTGTTTTCTGACTTCTCACTTCTTACTCCAGCCATGCCTTCATGTCTTTGGTTGTTTATTCTCTCTCTCTTTCTTCTCTTTCTCCACCTCTCGTGTGTGTGTGTGTGTGTGTGTGTGTGTGTGTGTGTGTGTGTAGTGCACACATGTGAGTATGTGAGTGTGTGTTTCCATGCTTGAGCAAGTGAGGCCAAACTAGGTTGTCATTTTTTCCTCCTGTATTGATCCTCACCTTATATCCGTGAATCAGAGCCCTACACTGTTTCTGAAACTCGCCTTTTTGACTAGGCTTGCTGGTCAGAGGGCTCTTAGCATCCATTAATTGCACCATCCACCCCCAAGTGCTGGGGACATAGGCAACATGGCACAGTCCTGTGGCTTTTTTTTTTTTTTTTAAAAAAAAAACATAGATAGGAGATTTGAACTCCTAGTGTTTGCAGGATAAGAGCTCTGATTCACTGAACCATCTCAACTCCTCAACCATCTCTCACCTCAATTGTCTCTCTTGTTTCCCTAACCCTCAGTCAGGCTCCTTTCCTTTTCCTTTTCCTTTTCCTTTTCCTTTTCCTTTTCCTTTTCCTTTTCCTTTTCCTTTTGATGAATACTCAATGGTCCTGTTTCCCACAGAATTTAATGCCTGTAAAGACCGGAACCAAAGTATACTTTTCTCCACTGTTATTGCCCTGTGCTCTGCTCATAATAGTGCTTAATTAACATCTGTTTATAATGTAGGATAGCTTGTGAAAAAAAAGAGACCATCATTGCTCTTCTATACCCAAAGGAATCATAATAATAGGACTCTCAGGAAAATGTAATTTTTAAATGGTAAAAACATTCCATTAAAGTCATTGGCAATCGTCAACTATCCTAACTCCATTAAAATAAAAAAGTCATTCTTTGTATATTTTTTTGCATTTAATTCACTTTTCATTTTTTAATTCTGTTAAAAGGAAAAAACTGAACATGCATGGCAAGGCAAATGTAATTTAAAGAAATGTAATAAAATACAAAAGACTTTCTTACAATGCTTCTCTTAAAAACACACCACGTTTTGTCTTTTTTTTTTCCTTTCTGGTGTCTAATTTATATTTTTCTTTCAGTCCTGTATCTCAACATCTGGTGGTGAACACATTACTATGGGGTTTTCTAGTGGGACAAATTACTACAGTTTCTGTGATTTTGTGGTAGTTTCGCAGGCAAAAGGGGGTCTGTTTTAAAACAGACTCAATCAAGTGGTTCTCAGGTCATTTGCAAAGGCACATCACTTTTAATCTCAGTGACTAAAACCAGGTGATATTATATATGTAAATTCAAGAATGCCAGAGTAGTTATAAAATATAGTTTTAGTGCTTTCTTTCATACCAAATGATTTGAAAACTATGCCATGAGAGTCAGGGAATGTGGCACATTTAGTGCAGAACTTGTCTAGTACGCATGAAGCCCTGGGAATAGACATGTATATCTGTCCTCTTAGCACTTCAGGGTATAGACAGAGGAAGGATCGGGAGTTCAAGGTGATTCTCTGCTACAGAGTGCTATTGAAGCCAACCCTGACTAAAAGAAAGAGAAATACACGATGAATCTTTTTTTAAAAAATTTATTTATTTATTATTTATTAATTTATTATTTTCTTTATTTACATTTCAAATGCTATCCCGAAAGTTCCCTATACCCCCTGCCCCTGCTCCCCTACCCACCCACTCCCACAGATCGTATAAATCTTTCGCCTTTTACAATGAATCTCTTTAAGAGTATAAAATATACTTTCATTTATTAGTCACATCATATCCAAAACAAAGATTGATAGTGTATAACATTTCTTTTAAAATGATCTTACTAGAAACTTTGATTAAGAAAGATTTGGGGGTTTTAGGAATAATGTCTAGACTGTATCACTGTCTTTATATTCCTTTACTAGCTAGGAGGTTAATATATTAGCCTCAGGGAGATAATGGTGTCTTATCAAGGATTCGCCTGTATAAATGGAGAGAAGTGGAAATGTTGGAAGTGTGTGTGTGTGTGTGTGTGTGTGTGTGTGTGTGGTTTTTAAAAATAATAAGCAGAATTTATTCCATACTGTAGAGGATTAAAGGAGCAAAGACTTTGACTTGCCTAAGAGCATAACTGGGTAGGTAAATAGAGATATATTATTTTCTGGAAAAAAAAAAGGAGGATTACAAAACTTGTTGGCCAACTGAATGTAGAAATTCATTGTTGAGAATCAAATGAAAGAAGCCAATCAGAAACTCACCTGGAGAGTTCAGATAAATGGATCACTATGATCATTGGGTAGTGAGGTATTAGCAGTTATGGAGATCACAAGAGATAGGTGTCTGATATGGAAACTTCTAGTTGTTTAGAAAGTTAGTTATGCCAATTGATGCTTTACTAGGGCAAATAGGTGAAAGGAAGTCTTGCTAAAGCAGACATGTGAAAGATGTTTCCTGAAGCAGACACAGGTGAAAGGATGTTTGGCTATATCAAACATGTGAAAGAATGCTTGATGAAGGAGTATAACTATGACACCACAGACAGTGGGAGACAAGGACTTAGCATTGGTTTGGTTTTCTCAGCCTCACTCTTCTTTGCTAACAACATGCACGTATTGGTTTGCCTTACATAGCAGTTGTTGAGTTCACCTTGTGGTTATGCTACCATTGAGAGAAGCTCACCCAGGAACTGCTTGTGAGTTTCCTGCAGCAGCTTGCACACGTGGCAATATCTTCAGGATTGAACGATAGCTGCCTGGGGTCTGCCTGATGAAAGGACTGGACTGTAGCTGCTGGTTCATGTGTGGTATCTGCCTGCCTAGAAGACTGGTTTGCAGCTGCTGGTTCTTATTTGGTATTTGCTACAGGAATGAACTGCTACCAAGGAAAATCGAGCTCATCCACAAAGAACTATTTCTGACCAGATCCACTTCCTCCAGATCCTAATAACTTTTCTTTCTCTGCCACTACCTCTGTTGGATGGTGGGCTAGAGGAGAGATTGAACCCTTATTAAAATTAAGTTGCAAAAATTTTATGCCTACAGGTGTCCCTTCTCATAACCAGCAGTTTGTACAAACAGGAAGTGAAACTGCAGGACTCTTAATACAGGGCTAGAAGAATGGGATCTCAACTTCTCTGGTCCTGGATGGAGACATTCTGATTTGCCCTCCAAGAGTTAACTATCAAGCAGAGGCTTTCTGGTTAACAGCACATCACTGACTTCTCCTAACCAGTTAGCCTAAATAGGCCTGTCAATTGTTCAGGTAGGAACATGTCCCCCAGGAAAAGCTGTCTGTACAGGAGATATTAGGAGTAGTACAAAGCTTACCTAAAATGTAGATAGGCACTTGTACCTCTCTAACTTTTGTTTACTTCGCCCTTTGGCATATCTTTTATGTTCTATCCTTCTTTTTTTTTTTTTTTTTTTTTAACCTCTGAATTCTTTCAATGGACATCACCAAGACCAGAGAATTGCAAATGGACACAGGCAGATACTGGTAATCTTCGTGGGTTCATAACTCAAAAGAGAGACTTAGCAAGTTGTCATAGTTCATTGACTAGTGATTGCATTTCTGTCTCTTTTGTTGGCGTTTTCCTTTCTACTGGATTAATTGCTATTTAAAGACAGAGGCTGCATTCTGAGTATGCAAGATAGTCTTCTTGTTTATTGGATTAGTGATAGCAATGATTAATATTGAACATCTGCACCATGCAGGAATTCATTCAGCATTCTGCATGTGTTGTTCCATTTCATTCTTTCCATAGCCCTGGTACATTCTTTCCATTAGCTCTGCCACGTAGATGAGAAAACTGAGGTACAGCCAGGGATAGGACGTCTGTTATTGTGCAGAGACACCATGACCATGGCAACTCTTAGGAAAAACATTTAACCAGAACTGTCTTATAGTTCAGAGGTTTAGTGCATTGTTATCATGGTGGGAAGCATGGCAGTTTACAGGCAGACATGGTGCTGGAGAGGCAGCCAAAGAGAGTTCTATATCTAGATCTTCAGACAACAGGAAGAGAGAGAGAGAGAGAGAGAGAGAGAGAGAGAGAGAGAGAGAGAGAGAGAGAGAGAGAGACTGATTTGAGCATCTGAAACATCAAAGTCCATCCTCAATGACACACTTCCTTCAACAGGACTACACCACCAATAATGCCCTTTCCTATGAATCTATGAGGCCATTGTCATTCAAACCACCACAGGCAGTTTTCTTCATTTCTCCATGGCCTGACTAACCTGGCTCAGCTCATATAGTCTCCAAGTCAACATGCTAGGTCTCCCTCCTGTGTTCAATATTTTTTTTTTAGAAACCCCATTGGACTTGCCATGCATAGTAATTGAGAAGCAATAAAATGTGCCTATTTTGAAATGCTTTTCTTTATAAGATTATTGCAGTTATGGCACCTAAAATCTTGATGAAAGCAGTTCTCCTCAGGGCATGCTTCTGATTTTGACCTTTTGCTCTATCTCAACTGAGCCTAGTGTTGCTTTTCTTAGCCCTGTTGGTATGGTGTTCTGTGGGATTTTATCCATGCCATCATGATGAGTATTTTCACCTGGAGTGTGCTGTTTCATGTCTAGACACAGGCAGATGCATGCATGGTTTTCACATCAGAGATAGAATGTTTTCCTCCATTTACACCTTTCTGTCAGCAAAATTTGCAGAAGCGAAGTGAAGGAATTCTAATTCGGAGTTAATCTCAGTCATCAAGGAATAACTAGTTAATAAAGTAGAAGGGACCTGGATCAAGTGATCTGAACACTTGAATACGTATGCAAGTAGTAGCATGGAAGACAAATGCTAGACTTTTGGAAATATTTTTAATTGACACTCACTAGTTTGCAGCCACAGACCTCAAAGTGGAATGCTACTTTGGGAACTGGCCAGCTATTTAATTTTTTTTTTTTTTTAAATTATGAACTCTACCATGGAGAAGAGAGAAAGAATTTGCATGAAGAAGATAGGATAATGTCTAGCTCATAATAGGTACCCAGAAAACACTGAATGAACATATGAATAAGATCCATACACCTTTATAAAGTGTTCTCTAATAAACATCAGAAAGATAAAGAACCATAAGGAATAGAGAAAAATCACCCAATAAAGACCGATATGAAAGATTGTGAAGACCTATATTTTAGGTGAGGTTGTTCAAGAAAAATAAAAAGGAAGAGGCAGAGATATTAATTTATCAGCTATTGGGGTGGGGAGATAGGAGAGAAGCCCTGAGGGCCAGAAGAATGAATGGAAATATGCAACTTCAAGGGGCGAGACCTGGGGGGACCCGTTAGAAAGTATCAGAGACCGGGGAGATAAGAGACTCTCAGGATTCAAAGGGAGGGACCTAGAGGAGGTGCCCAACAGTGGGGAGAAGAGTCTTCCTCCAGTAGAAGGACAGGACAGCAAGTGGGAAGGATAGGGTTGCCATTACAATGTCAAAAAACCCTGACCCAGAATTGTTCCTGTCTAAAAGAACTGCAGGGACAAAAATGGAGAAGAGACTGGGGAAAGGCATCCAGTGATAGGCCCGACTTGGGATTCATCTCAAGGGGAGAAGCTCCAAGGCCTGACACTGTTACTGATGTTATGATGTGCTTACAGCCAGGAGCCTAGCATGGCTGTCCTCTAAGAGGCCCAACAAGCAGCTGACGGAGACAGATGCAGACACTTACACCCAACCAATGGACTAAAGTCAGCGACCCCTGTAGTTGAATTAGAGAAAGGCTTGAAGCAGCTGAGGAGGAGAGTGACCCCATAGAAAGACCAGCATCTTAACTAACCCAACGTCCCCAAGATCTCTCAGACACTGGGTCAGCAACCAGGCAGCTGGTCCACGGTCCCCTGACACATGTACAGCAGAGGACTGGCTGGTCTGGCCTCAGTGGGAGAAGATGCGCCTAACCCTTGAGGGACTTCTGGCCCTTGGGAGTGGGGAGACCTGGCGGGGTGGGGTGGGGAGGCATCCTCTTGGAGACAGGTGAGGAGGAATGGGATGAGAAACTGTGGGAGGGCAGACCAGAGTGGGGACAATGACTGGACTGTAAAAAAAAAAAATAAATAAAAGTAATAATAAAAAAATAAAGATACAAAAATTGCATACTTTAAATGATAACAGTTAATTTATTTCACACATATGTACACTGTATTTTGATCTTATCTACCATCTACTATCTCTCTCCAACTCCCCCTGGGGTCCACCAACCCATCTTCAGATGTTTCTATGTCCTCCTTTTAAATTATTGCTTTTATTTATAGTCCCTGAGCCTAATTGGTACTGGTCATATGTTCATGGGAGTGTGTCACCAATGAGCTCATAGGACCCAAGGAGGACCCTATTGGTGGTGTTTCCTTAAATGTCCATGCCGTCAAACTACCTTCTTAATATTTATGTGCATACCCATAGATTTGTGCTAATTTCAACCTTAGCCAGAGAAGCCTCTTATTGCAGGGACTGATGGTGAATGTAAACTCATAACTGGTCAAAGTTCCAAGAATCAGAGACTGTGCTTATTCGTGTGTTCTACTATAGATAGCCATTGTGTTTTTTTTTTTCTTTTACTTTTTTTTTTTTAAGTAAAATAATCTCTAACTTGGAAAGGATATCTGTAAAGTCGAATTTAAAATAGTCAGATTCAAGTAAGACACATTACACTCAAGGTTATAAATGTTCAGCTTCATGGAAAAACTATGGGCCTGAAGGGGATTCTTCAGTGTAAGTAAATGTCCATGAAATCTCTGTGCATGCTTTAGCTCTGCTATATAAGATATTTTTTTTTCTCTCACACTTGGGCAAGAAACACTGTGCAAGTATTAAATACCTTTCCCCTTGAAAATGCAGCTTGGAAGGTTATACCACTTGAGATTTCAGAGAGATCCCACTCAAAATGCTGTGACACAGGATAAAGAGGAAGTGCTGATGGGCCCCATGTAGCCACATACTGCTCTAGGGGCACCATTCCTACAAGCAGTTAGCTCAGAAGTTTGAAAGGAGTCTGCGTGAGAACCACGGCCAAAAACCTCAGAGCTAGGAGGCTGAGGCAGGAAGATTGGCATGAGTTCGAGGCCTACCACCGTTGCCAATGGAGTTTCAGGTTAGCCTGACCTACAGAGCACGCTATTGTCTCAATAAACAGACAGACTGACAAACAAACAATTCTTGTTTTTTTTTTTTTTTTTTTTTTTTTGGTTTTTCGAGACAGGGTTTCTCTGTGTAGCCCTGGCTGTCCTGGAACTCACTCTGTAGACCAGGCTGGCCTCGAACTCAGAAATCCGCCTGCCTCTGCCTCCCAAGTGCTGGGATTAAAGGCGTGCGCCACCACGCCCAGCTACAAACAATTCTAAGGCATGGGGCTAGAGGCCAGTTGCCTCACTTGCTTAGCCTGCACAAGATTTTGGTTTTAATCTTTGTCATATAAACAAACACATGAACAAACACATATAAAAACCCTTTTCATTGGGATGACTTTAGGAAAAAATGAAACGGAATTCAGGACAGTACATCTTTGGGCTGCAACAGTAAGCATAATAACACTAATGATGAATTCTACATGTTTATTTAAAACTATGTAAAATTTATGTCTTTACCTAATTGTCTGCAGTGACCCAGTGTTGAGTATAAAATAAACATATAAACGTAATCCCAAATATGGAACAAAAAAGATCAGCATGAGGCTGTTGGATTGATACATGAACAAATTAATTTTCACACCTTAGTGGGTTATAATTCCATTCATAAATTATGTTTATGCCATGTGATGGCCAGCTATTTTCCACTCTGTTCTGAGAACACAGGAAGAATGAGGTTCACTTGTACAAAGAAGATTTCCAACCAACGAGGGCAAAGTTCAGAGCCAGACAACATTACCGCGAGTGTCAGCAAACACTTGGGCACCTTAGAAAACGGACAGACATTTGTCTGGCTTAGATGCTGTTATAGCATTGCTCTACTGCCCTTTGTGGGGCCTGAGTTCTGTGACCTCATGGGTCTCTAGTGTCAGAGCACAATGACTTACTGGGAGGATAGAGAATTCCAAATTATTAAATAGAAAACTGGTGTGCTAAGGGACCAGGCAGCTTGCCCAAGCTGAAGTTGCACACAAAGGAGTTTCTGCCCCTATCTCTGTGTCATTGACAGGACACAGTTCCTAGTTCAGAAATCTGCTAAGTAGCCTGTGAGTGACATAAGCTGTGCATCTTCACACCTCATCTCTGGCTGTCTCAGACTGTTCCCCTTTTGTGACACATGGAGTCATCCTTTTGTAAGGGTCAGCGTGACCCTTGTTGTCCTAGACATATCCCTACAACATTTATGGGGTGGCTCTGGAAGGAGTTATGATTTTGATGTCTGCTGACCTCTGTATGACTTGTTTGGCTCCCCCCACCCCCACTCCAAACACTGTAGCCTTAATGCTGGCCTGGAATTCAGCTAGTGACGCAGCAGGGGCCAGGCGACATGAGTAATTCCGAGCCGAAACGCCACCAGATGAATGCGAATCTGTTTTCTCTTTGGCTTTGTTTGACTTGCTCTTTGCAGAAGTGGACAGCATCCATTTCCTAGGCACAATTTTTTCCTTTTCACCTCAAAGGAATCCTAGCAAACAATGTTCTGTAGAGGAGGAAGGAGGGCTTACTTTAGTATTTACCCTGAAAACTTACATGTAACAAGGCAGGAAGGAAACTATTTCAGATAGGATTCAAATATACTCATTGGACTCTTCTTGTTCCACTTCTGATTTCAGCAGAACCAGGACACTATTTTTTTTAACCTAATGTGCAATTTTAGATACCATGTATTTCTATTGTTGCTGACAATCGCTTGCTCTGTTTACCTTAAACGACCTCCTCTTCATTATTTTTCAGTGAGAATTGACAGGTGTGTATTTTGAAAACTTCTCTGTATTTGACAATAGCCAAATAAGACAAGCAATTACCAGTGTAGTGTGCTGGATTTGAGAAAAAAAAATCACTATACGTTTGATGCCTTCTGGGTTTTGTGCGTGCATGTGGCGGTGGATACATCATATACCCCCAAACGACAAATAGTTCATCTCTTCTTATGAAACTTAGGATGTAAAAATTTCATACTTCTGTTCACCAGTGTCAGCAGCTCAGGGAGGTGTGAAGGAGGGCGATGTTTCCTGTTCACTAGTAAAGTCGAAAGTATGTAGTACAGAATAGTGCTTGTTTATTTTAACAGTTTAATAACAGAAAAGTAAAGTAGAGCCAGGCATCCCTTTTCCTTGGTTAATGCAGCATTCTGTAACTCTGCCTATGTCCTAATGCCAACGAAAACACTCATGACGATGGAGAAAGGGGCTCTTGCAGTATCTTCACTAATTTATGTGTTTGACAATGAGATCGGGCTATTATACATATTATTCTATAAGCCACAAAGAAGAAAAGACAGCATGTTCCCATCTATCCAAACCAGAAGATATTAGCCCCCTTACTAAGCTTGAGGTTTTCAGGGTAGTCTACTTACAGATATAATGTTTGAAATTCTTTCTTTCTGATTTTGGCCATTTACTTTGTTTCACTTCTCAGCTTGTTCACTTTGTATCGATACAGGGTCCTTTTCCTACATCTGTAGACATCGATACTTTACTTCCCTTGGCCAGGGTCAGGGTAGAATCCACAGCTCTCTTATTTCTTCTTTAAAATATATTTATTGTTTATATGTTTGTTTTTGCATCACATGCATGTCTGGTACTCTCAGAGGCCAGGAGAGGGCATTAGATCTCCCGAATTACAGTTGGTTGTGGGTTGCTATGTAGTGGCTGGGACTTGAACTCAGATCCTATGGAACACCAGCACCCCAGACAACAATCTATGTTCTCAAGAGGTCACAGGAATTTACAATCTCACCTTCAGGTTTTGAAGATCTTGAATTCCCAGTAACCCAACAATTTTGAAATCTATCAGTTTTTTTTTCTTAAAAAAAAATTTATGCATTTAAATGGAAAAAATTGGAATTTCTTGGCTATAAAATTGACAGTCTTATTTATGTATGCTCACTGCAGAGGAATTGACACTTTTAAAGGAAGAAAGAGAGTGTAGGTGGCAAGATGGCTCAGAGGTAAAGGCATTGGCTGCCTAGACCCATGGCCTGAGTTTGATCTGCTCAACCAACATCAAGGTAGAAAGAGAGAAGTCAACAAATTTGTTCTTTGTACTCCATGTGTGTGCCAGTGCACGCACACATCCTGTGTGTGTACACAAACACACAGACATTATACTCATTACATTATATATGTATATATGTATGTATTTATTGTTATTATTATTAACAAAAGTAAATGTGAAACAAACTGTAAAAAAATAAAAATAATGGCATTTCCCCTATATATAAACTAGATGTACAGGACAAATAAAGCTATAGTTAAAGGATGGTACACAAGTATAAACAATATTTACATGGAAACAAATCAGGAAACCTTTGGTTGTAATAATAAGTTTTATGTGATGTAGTTTAATTTGAAAAATTTGCTGTATACTCTTGAAATAATAATAATAATAATAATAACAATTCTGTTTAATAAAATGTGATGAGTAAATTTTTTCCTTATTTTTTGAGATTGTAATTTAATTATGTCATTTTCCTTTTCCCCCTTCCTCTTTTCAAATCGACCCATATTTCCTCCTTGCTCTTTTTCAGAATAATGGACTTTAAAATATAAATTATATATGATATATATAATATATTATACATATACTAAAACATTCAGTGACTGGAACGCACACTTTATTACCTCACTAACTTCTTTTTTTAAGCTGTTATTTATTTTTTGTATATGAGTACACTGTAGCTGTCTTCAGACACACCAGAAGAAGGCATCAGACTCCATAACAGATGGTCGTGAGCCACCATGTGGTTGCTGGGAATTGAACTCAAGATCTCAGGAAGAAGAGTCAGTATATATATATATATATATATATATATATATATATATATATATATATATATATATATATATATATATATGACCTAGTTTTCATGGTACTCTATGATATCATGCAAGAGCTTCCAAAGAAGGGTGACAGTCAACAGTCCTACCAGCTATGACACCAGTGAACCGTACAACCACCAGAATCACACACACACACACACACACACACACAGCAGATACAACACACACACACACACACACACACACACACACACATATATTCTAAATAAATAACTACAAATATAACGAGCTCAGTCTGTATACCGTTACTGTATCCATACCTTCTTAGAGCTAAGCATTTGGTGCTGGGTACCAATAATGTACCTTTTCCTTGAGGAAGACTATTTTTTTCTGCTCTCAGCATTCCTTAGTTTCCTTAGTTGCTTGTATTAGCTCTTTGTGTAGGCTGAGGCCTCCTGAGCCTTCCCCCATCCACATTAACATGCCTATTGCTGTTTTTTTTTTTTTTTTCAGCTCATCAAGCAGGCAAAACACCAATACATATAAATAAAAATCAATTAAAAAAAAGAATAGCGAAAAGCCAAGACAATGTCAAGAAATAATTGTTAAATGCATTGTTGCTCCTATTTAATCATAATTCTTAGGTTCACATGAGACATGCCACAGAGGACAACTGTGTACTTCAGGCAAGGGTCTTTCATCTGCGCTCCTTCCTGTAACCACAACCTCCCACCCCCACCTCAGCAAGCTCTGAAGCCTCTAAAGGCTTCTGTCATACACCCTAGAGTTTTCTGGTTTAATTGGTCTGGGATATTGCTTGACTGGGGAATTTCAAAAGTTTTCATGTGATTTTAATATGCAACCAAGTTTGAGATCCACTAATTTTTGTTTTGCTCCCACATCCTGCAAGAAGTAAAGGGAATTAGGAGAAGGTATGCATTGTGGATGAAGCATAATACAGTTTATGGCTTGAAAAAAATAATCTAGCATTTTCAAATTCCAGAAGAGCAGTTCTTTGGCAGGGCAAAGGGCAATCGTCTCTCACTCAACCAAAGAGACACACAGTGTATCTTTCCCATTTTGAGAGCCTATATGGATGGCTAGTTCATCTTGCTATTGACAGATAAATTGATCTTTGCGATCGCAGAAGTCATGGTTCTGTCTTTCCAAAGGAAGTCTGAGAAACTCTTAGCTAAACATAGAGATATGGCAACAAAGTGTTATCCTCTGATGTGGAACGACGTTATGAAGGCTGACAGGCCAACAGTAAGGCCTGCTTCCTCAGGTCCCCACCGTAACAGCGTCTCACCTACTTCCCAGAAACAGCAGATCTGATTTCTTCTAGCACATGCTTTGGTTGAAGAGTGAAGTCGTGATCTAATGTCCTTCTGAGTGGCAGTGTTCTATCTGGTGTCTTGCACCCCACGCTGGAGTCTATCTCTTTAGTGTCAAACCAAATCCAGGAGTACACATTCAGAGGTGGAATGGGGCCAGAACAGGTGTCACGCGTGACAGTGCCAAGATTCAGAGGAGGATTAGTGGCAAGATTCTGTCTGTCTGGGAAGTCTGGAAAGAGGATAGGGGAAGCTTTGGCTAACATCCGGGAGTTGCCCCGACCAAGAACTGTCAGATATTCCGCAAACCATTTCCAGTCCACAAAGGTGCAGACCGTATATATGGCAAAGAAAAGAAAGGAGAGGGAGCTGATCTTCAGGTCAGTATGGCCAGGCAAGATGCTATTACCCTCTTTGGTTTGAGGGGATACTCACAAATTTCCAGCATGTTCCAGGGCCCCAGGTTGGGTGCCATCTATGACCCTCCCTGTCCCAGGGGATCTGTGGTGGATATCGGTCTATGAGGGCAAAGGGAGCAGAGGTGACAGATGGTGGAGGTTCGGAAGGCCAGTGAGGAGGTACAGTGATGATGACACCGGGACCAGCTGCGGGGAGTCAGATCGACTTTACTTGGGGATGATTCAGGACTTATACAGTTTTGGAGTAGGGTGTCAGAATATCCAGGATGAGCAAAGATCTTTGGTTGAAGGCTTAAGGTACCAAGATGCCTCATTAGCATAAAGAGGCATTTCAGGAATCTCAGGTGCTAACTGAACAGGTTATTATCAGGAGAAAGGAAATTGAAGCAGTAATCTGACCAAGGCTATGTGACAGTCTGCAGGGAGAAGCGTGTGTGTGTGTGTGTGTGTGTGTGTGTGTGTGTGTGTGTGTTTGAATTCCCCAGAAAATGTCAGAGAAGGGGCAGTCCTGCTAGTGAAGGAAGTTCGCCATTTTTCCCCCAGCCCAGAAAGGTATCTGGCAATGGTAAACTTTGTCCTTGATTAGCATGGTTTTCCGACAGGCTGAAGGCTCTTTTATAAGAAATATAATTTAGATTCCTTAATTTGTGAAAAGAGACTACTTACTTTTGTTTTTGACACTGAGGCTTTAAGTTTTATATAACAGAGAGTAAGTCACATATAGAACCTAGAACCAGAATCTTTTAAACAATTATCATTTAGTTTTTGAGATTATAATTACCTCAGTTTCTGCAGTCCAAGTCCTCTTATGTACTCACTGTTCTCTTTCAGATTCTTGGCTTTTTAAAAATTTAAGTGTTGGTGTGTGTGTGTGTGTGTGTGTGTGTGTGTGTTCACATGTATATATATTTTTCCCTTAAACTACCTACTCAGTCTGTACTGTTACTCGTATGTATGGTTTCAGGGTTGACCATTTACTTTTAGATAACTAGTTAGCGTGTTCTTCTCCGGGGCAGACCCTGTCTCCCACTCTCGGCATTCCTTAGTTGCCAGTAGTTCTTTGTGTAAGGTTGAAACCTCTTGGGTTTTTTTCCTGCCTGCTTTAGCATGTCTATTGCTGTTGTCCTTGTTCAGCCTCTGTTGATGAGACTTCATGGGTGTGGCTTCTGACATTCCTAAGAGAGGCAATCTCACAGCAATTTCCCTGATCCGCTGGCTCTTACAGCGTTTTCTCTCCTTCTTCCACAGTGTTCCCTGCGCCTTTGCTCTCCTTCTTCCACAGTGTCCCCTGAGCCTTTGGTGGAGGAGTTGTTTCACTGATGCTGTCATTGGAACTCGCTCCACCCACAACTCTTGTGTTTTGATTGAAGAGCCAGGAACATCTGTATCTTCCTCCAGTCCGGCCTTTCTGAACGCCATGCCTAGAGGGAGGCCATGTATCAGATAATCAGGACTAATAGTTCAACTAAGACAGTCTTCCTCCCACAGGTCCGCCTCTGAGCCATAGCTCTCAGAAATGCCTTAAACAGTAATCCCTCCCTAAGTATCTCTTGGCTGAAATAAATATATACCAGTGGCTCTTAACCTGTGGGTACTGGCCTTTTTGGGGGTCTAACCACCCTTCCACAGCAGTCACCGAAGACCATTGGAAAACACAGATATTTACATTCTGATTCATAACAATAGCAAAATTATAGCTACAAAGGATCAGCAAAATAATCTTATGGTTGGGGGTCACCACAAGATGGAGAAATGTACTAAAGGGTCACAGCTTTAGGAAGGTTGAGAACTGTTGCTATGCACCAAGCTCTTCCCTGTGACTGTCCTGTCTGTCTTTGCTAGTTGAGCTAATAGCATGCATGAGTGTCTTGCAGTTTCTTGGAAGGCAGGCATGAAACACTTACCTTTCTGCTGTGATAGGTTACTAAAACCAGGCTTCCTCACGATGGGTCAGATTCTTTTGGAGAAGAAATTCTTCACAGAATCTGAAAAGTCAGGCCAACGTGGTTTGTGGCTCTATCGTTTTCCTGACGACTATGTTAAGACCGCTCAGAAGGTTTCATGCCAGTAAAGGTGCGCCTTCACATCTTGGCACATCCACAATAGTGTCTGGGCTTGGTAATTGTATATGGGATGGATCCCCAGGTGAGACACTATTGTGGATGCCAAGATGTGCGTGCTGAAAAGAGCCTGATATAGCTGTCTCCTGAGAGGCCCTGCCAGAGCCTGACAAATACAGAGGCGGATGCTCGCAGCCAACCATTGGACTGAGCACGGGGTCCCCAATAGAGGACTTAGAGAAAGGACTGAAGGAGCTGAAGGGGTTTGCAACCCCATAGGAAGAACAACAATATCAACCAACCAGACCCCCACCCCCCCAGAGCTTCCAGGGACTAAACCACCAACCAAAGAGTACACAAGGAGGAACTCAAGGCTTCAGCAGCATTTGTAGCAGAGGATGGCCTTATCAGGCATCAATGGGAGGAGAGGCTCTTGGTACTATGAAGGCTCTATAGATGCCCCAGTGTAGGAGAATCAAGGCCAGGGAGGTGGGAGTGGGTGGGTGGATGGAGGAACGCCTTCATAGAAGCAGGGGGAGGGAAGATGGGATAGGGTGTTTCCAGGAGTGGGGAACCAGGAAAGGGGATAATATTTGAAATGTAAATAAAGAAAATATCCAATTTAAAAAAAAAAAAAGATGCACCTTCACTTGATATCTCGGTGAACAATGAGACCCAGAAAAGGAACCCAGTCACCATCACGTGTATGTCATAGCCCAGCCAGGGCCAGCATAGGCAGCCCTTTGGCTCTCTTCCCCATTTCCTATGACCCAGGAGGTTCATCTTTTGGGCTGAGTTTGGCTATAGTTCTTGTTCATGTTGCTTTCTTATCTTTTATCAAATTAAAATTGCTTTGTTTCTTTGTGACTTAAAAATTATTAATAAACTTGGCCGGCATTCAACCAAGATAAGCAGCCAGGATGAGTGTATGTTTAAGTTTGGGGGCCTATAATTTTTGTCTCTGAGCACACTGGACTGACATCTCCCTGGAGGGGTGGGTCTTCCATATGCATGATCGTATAAATAGCGAGGCTTTGTAATATGGGGGTGCAGCAGCCTCAAAATAGCTAAGCTGGAAGATGTTATGATAATGCTATTTTTTTAGCCTCATGCATCTGTGTGGAGGGAACAACATCTTATTATGTGTACATAATGTGCTCACCAAGTGCCTAGCAGACAGCAGTTGGCTTTGCTTGGAGAGCGAGGCTGATGACAAGCCTCCACACGCAGTTACCCAGAGAAGCATAAATTAGCCGGGGAGTCACGGTGCTGGGGATGCAAGATAACATCCTGGGAATGGTTCAGCCTGAGAGCTGGTGGGCTGTGCAGCCAGAAAGGGGGAGAAAACGAAGCAGGGAGGCTACGTGCCAAATGGCTCAGGTCTGCAGAGCATGCTTCTATCGTCCAGGGCTGGTCCTTTGTTAGCCCTAGACCCTTTATCTCTTAAAAACTTCCTACCCAGTTAAAAATCAACTCCTAATTGAGTGGATTTGTTTGGAAGAGGATAGAGTCCAGCCACAAGAAAAATCGAGTGTGTTTGAATAGAACATAGGAGCCAAAGTAAAGATTTTGAAATAATAGATTGTTGCTTGGAATGGAAGGGTGGGGGGGTCATTACATTAATGCCATCTTGGCAACTCGTCCAAATCTTGCAGGTAAATTCTACTCTTTGTGTGTTATTTACTAAGAAAATAACATGCTAAGCTCTACCCATTCTGTGCTATTTATGAATAAAATAACACTCTGAGTTTCATTAGCCAAATACCATGTCCATTTCTCACTGTACCCCTTTTGTAATTGATTCGATGTTATTGGTGACACCGTTTTGGTTAGAAGAGTTTTATCGCTTCCTTTTATATGTACCACTCACCACCTCCTCCCCAAGATGCAGGAGTGACATCTCACATTGAGATTTGAGACTGTAACCTAAAACCCAAACCCAGGAAGGAAACCCCATGCCACAAAACAGACCTTTCTTCAGTGTGGCCAATGGGGCTTGATCTCCTAAGGATGCAGGTCATAAGGTCATAGAGTAATCTTTGAACCTAGGATGGAGAAGTGCTTGCTCATCACTACAACCTTGAATTTAGTCATGCAAGTGGGGCCGAGTTTTAAACAGTAGCATCAGCTCTAATCAGTCTAATGGCTCACAGAACTGCTGACCCTGGTCATGGAAATCAAAAGTTAGAAGAGCAAAATGATAGTCTCTGTGTCTCAGAAGTGGAGAGGTGATTTAAGGGAGCTAAGGTTATTGCTTCTATTTTAATAGGAAGCCTAATCAGGTCCTGGCTGTTCAATGTAGACATGTTTTTAAAGACTGAAATATAAATAGGAAAACATGTCACCTATGAAAGAAAAACTAACCTTTATTACAGATGTCAACTCAACTCTGGAAACTACAGTTGTGACTTTAGCAGGAGAGAATGAATTCTGCTTTTCATGAGGCTAAATCCTTTGAAATTTTATAAGAAAAAAACTTTTCAGAAAAATATTTTTTTTATTTATTCGATTTCTCTACAATAATATGCCCAGAGTCCAGGAAGCATCCAACTGTGTTCTGAATTGAGAACTATGTAAAACCTCATGAATTCTGAAAAGGTACAGGAAATACCATAAAATTTGTTCAAGATTCCAATTATGCTAAAATATTTCCAGTGTATTTTAAATCCTATATACTTGTTTTGTTTAAATTAAAGCATTTGGCTTATGTGGTAATATGAATGTTTTTATCATAAAGAAATCAAGGCCTTATCCTTGAAAATGAGCCAAAACTAGACTTTTGGAATCTGGGACTTGTAATAATTTCAGGAGGTTGTTTTAACCCTTTTTATACTGCAATGCCTGAATAGTCATATTTCATAAGTTCATACTGGTTCATACTGTATGTTTTTTCCAGCTTTATTAGTAGGCTTAGAGAAAATTGAAAACAAGGGAAAATGTTTTGTTTTTTTTCCTGAAGCAAAGTAAATGGTCATGTGAGGCACACGTGCAGAAAGGTCAGGGCGGCTATTCACACCCTGACAAGGATACATCCATGCAACCCCAGCTGAGGAAGCTGTCAGAAGTTTCAGGGCCTCGCTGTCTTCTAGACTCATCACAGTAACAAAGTCGGAGAAGCTGGCTGGCTCCTGTAGCTGCCTGAATCCTATTTCCTCCTTGATTCCTTGATACATGAAAATTTATCCAAAGATGAAGAAACACCAGGATGACAACCTACATAGAGGTTTATTCACAAACTTGCAGCATGGTTACTGTATGCATTGGAAGTAGCCATTTCTAAGAATACATGCATTAGATGGAAGCCTATACGATGTACAAGAATCAAGGTTTTTCTCCTTTTTCAACAGCACTGCACTTTAAACACCTACCACAGAAGATCATGGTTCATACCTGATACAAACTCTAAGCATAATACTGTGGCTCTTGGTCTAGGAGTGGGTTTCTAGCCAATTACAGGAAAAGTTGTGTCCCCAGCATCTGAAGGGAATGTCTTTCTTCCATTTTCGAGCCATTGCTCAAGGACAGATAGCTATGTGACACCTGTGGTTATCTCTCCTCAGATATGGGAAATGCCTATCTGGGACACAGAGTCTAATGAGCCATGAACTGATGGCATTACTAGATATGCCTTACATTCCAGAGACAAGGCTGCTTTCTGTTCTCAAAATCCTATTTTACTTGGATTCATTTCTCTTGCTTATAATTGAAAAGGTACTTACAGAACCCCTGAGAAAATGCATTCCTGATGTTCTGTGGCATCTCTTGACATGTATACTCTGATGTCACTCACAGGCCACAGTTTGGATGTGTGCATGAGAGTGCAGTTTAAGATGGACAACAACAGGTCTAAGAAAAACACAAAGGACAGTGTGCCAGAAATGGCACTCTGAATTGATGCTTTGGGGTTTTAGAGTAGAGGTAGATGATTGGAAACAAGTGTGATTCAGAGAGGCTTTATGCAGGAAATGGACTTGGCCTTTTCTAAGCAGCATCAGTGGGAAAAATGTCATGCAGAAAGAAGATACTGTACGTGAAGAGAAGAAGAGAAAAAGCACCGAGAGAACGAGATGCAAGTGAGTTGTAAGGAAAATGCCCTGGGTGGAAGGGTGGGGCTGCATTTGGGACTAAACACCAGGCAACCGAGTAATATTTGCTGTGAAAGGAAGTAACCCCTTGAAAGTTTTAGTCAGGGATGCATCTGATAAAAAGGATGTGCCATGTATTAGTGCTTCTAGCTTGGAGGAAATGAGGAATGATGAGGCAATTGCCAGCAGTTCAGCAATGTTAGAGATAGTGAGATCACTGTAAAGACATCATGTATATAATATATAATTAATATATATTATATAACAAAATATAATATAGAACATATAACATATACACAAAATACAACATGTAACATACAATATGCAGCATGCAACATGTAAGACACAACATGCAACTTACAAAAATATATAAATATATTACATAATAATATACATAATAATGTCATATATTATATAATACATATAATATATTATATATTAAATATATATTATATAATTATATGCATACATTTTATATAATGAATGATATATGATATATGCACGACATATGATATAATTAGGTATTAAACATTAAATTTTATATACTGTATATCATATGTATTATATATCATATATAAAATGGGATATATGATATATACATTTAATCCATGAGATTTTATTGAAAGAATTAAGAAGTGAGCTTGAACAGTTACTTCCAAGTGATAAATTCTTTATGTGAGGACATATTCTTGTGTTGTGTGGAGTCTGGATTATTACAAGGGCTTTTGGAAGGCTTCAGTATGGAGACACAGGAATTTGGAGGGCTGCTCTGTGGAGGTGAGGAGAGTACAGGGCACAGGGCAGGAGAGGAGGAGAGCTGGATTCAGACTATACAGAGAGAGGCAGCCAGAGAAGCTTGAGATAAACAGAGGCCAGAGAGTTGGCCCAAGTGAGAAGTCCTGGAAAATGCTATCAGTGTACAGTATGTAGACTGCTTAGACCCATTGTACTATTTGACTTAAAATGATATTTCAAAAAGTTTGCATTTGTCCTTAATTTACTACTACATTTCTTTTATAAAAATGAATCTTGTTGATGGCTGTGGTGGCACATACATGTTATCCCCAGTATTCAGGAGGCTGAGGCAGGAGAATGACCAATTAGAAGCCAGACTGGGTATATGGCAAGACATTATATTAATCATTCAAACAAACAAAAACCCAAGATGCAGTCAGTTACAAATTACTCTGAAATACAGGGCATATAAGGAATATGGGTTCCTAATAATGTGCCTTTATAAGTTTTCAGAAGATCTATGGCCTACTAATATCTAGTGGTGGTCAGTGACTTTATTTTTGATGTATTTCTGTATTTTTACTGTAATAATACAGTAAATTCTACATTTTACTTTAGGTTTCAGTGCATTTGTTTTTATTGCACTTGGTGCTCGCTTAAATTTGGTGTTGATGAGGTGAACGTCTACAGTTTGGTTCCTCTATCTTTTCAATAAAACCTATTCTCTCTCATACCTTTCTCACAGCAGCCTCTGTTACATGTTTAAATTCACCTCATGTGAACTTTGAATAGACCTAGATCCAGTGTTCTCTCCTAAGTGCCCACTAGGAAGCTTTCTGCAGGAAGATCATAGAAAAAGCTGTGTCTATATGTGAGTGAAACAAAACATGTTAGCTGTGGATATGTGCTATTATTTATAATCCAAATACAGTTAGAGTGTTTGACGGCATGTGTGGCTATTTTTCCTCCTGCTAAAAGCCTTTATTATAAGTAATATTTTCATGATCAACGTCTCCTGGTTGACATTTGTAAACCACATATTGATAGAATAATGATATGGTCTGGCCCTGAGTGTCCTCAATCTGGTACTTGTATTCACCTGTGTTTGAGGGAGAAATATATATCACAAAACCACAAAGAATTGGGCCTGTGGGTGTATCTCAGCCCTAGATCATCACCCTTCCATGTGAAGCCCTGGTATGTGAAGCATACCTCAAAGAAGAAAAGAACCAAACAGTCTTTAGGAGAATCCTTAATAAATTATCATCTTTATTTTTCAGTCTTACCCTTCATTCACAAAATTCTTTTGTTGAAATATTTTTCATAATATCATTTTGTCTCAGTGTCACTTACCAGCAAATTATTCTTGTACCCGACAGGTACAATACATAGAAAGCTATGTGAGCATTTTTAAGACAAATGATCTCAGTGCCTGCATTTGGAGGATTTTATATACAATGGAGTAACTTTCAAAGTGCATATGTGAAAATGTATAGTGGTAATACACTTGCAATATTTTGGCATGAAAACCATACAGCTATTTTGCATATTATCGAATAACAGATTCCAGATACTTAGTTTCCACATGCTCTCATTGGGTTACACATCTCTGAGGAAGCTCCCAATTTCTTACCATTTGAAAGTCGTTTTTCAAGATTTTCTTGAGGTATGTGTTTTATGTTGAGCATATCCTACCCTACTCTGTTTCCTTCACTCGCCTTTACTCACCCCTCCCCTATTTCTCCACTACCTTTCCTTTGCAGCCCTTTGCTTACTCAGACAAATTTACTTCCACATTCATTCAACACATATTCAGATGATTACCTGATTAAATACAATCTAGGATTCACAGATGAGGGAAAAAATATGTATTTGTCTTTCTGAGACTGGCCTAATTTGCTTAGTATAATTACTTCTAGTTCCATCTATTTTACCATAAAAAATACAGCCTTATTCTTCTTGGTAGTTGAAAGCATTCCATCATGCATACATTCATGTTTTCCTTATCCATCTTCTGTTGGTCGACCTGAGGGTTGGTACTATAACTTGGCTCTCATAAACCAATGTCTCAATAAACCCAGATGCTCAGGTATCTCTGAGATATATTGATGATAGTCATGTTTAAAGCAATCGTTTAACATTTTATTTTAATTGCTATAATCAGCATATTATTGACAGTAATTCATCTTCATAAAGATGATAAACAATTTCAAAACATTTTTCTCTGTATAAAATGAAAACATTCATGTTTGAAGACTTCAATTGATAATGATGAATAAATCTGTTTCTAATAGATCTTTAATATATAGTTTTCATTTGGTTCCTATTTGAATTGTATTACATTTATATTTTAATTTTATAGTGTAATAGATAAGTCAGAAACTAAAGACAGAATCATCTTTGCAGCCATTATTCCTTCCTTCATCAACATTGTTTTATTTCATTCTTTGTTTCCTTAAAAATATCAGGAACATTTTAGGGTACTCATGATTTTTGTGAAGGATGCTTAGTGTTGAAAATACTAAGTGTTAAAAATGCTGTTATTTTCCTAATATGATAGGACAAGTACACATGGATTGCATGTTACTACTTTATAATTATGTTGTGTACATACGTGAATACATATACATATATATATATATATATATATATATATATATATATATATATCCTTATAAGCAATTTCAGTGATACAGATGTTTATATGAGGTATCATGTCTACTTTCTTAAGTATTCTTGTACACTAAAACACAGCAACATGCTTCCACTGATTTTTCTTCTCCTTTGGGTATCCGTTCTGTACTTTGGAAATTTCTCCTTAAAGGATGAGATACCTTCAGAGAGAAGAGGTGTAGTAGACAACTGATGGTGAGAGGTTGGGGCTCACTGAATTTATGGGAGAGTCAGAGAAGCGGGAGTGGAATGGAAACTGATATAGCATTTGTGTCAATGAAGAGAAGGAATGGGAAGGATAAATGGGCACTGTGGTGGTTTGAAAATGCTTGGCCCAGGGAGTGGCATTATTAGGAGGCGTGGTCTTGTTGGAGAAAGTGTGTCACTATAGGGGTCACTATAGGAGACTTTCCTCCTAGCCACATGGGAGCCAGTCTTCTAGTGGTCTTCAGAAGATGAAGCACTCTCAGCTCTTCCTGCACCATGCTTGCCTGGATGCTGCCATGCTCCCACCTTAATGATAATGGACTGAATCTCTGAACTTGTAAGCCAGCTCCAATTCAATTTTGTCCTTCTCAGAGTTCCCTTGGTCATAGTGTTTGCTCACAGCAGTAAAACCCTAACTAAGACAGGCACCATATTTGGAGAAAGCAGAATGTGGAAACTGACAAGCCTGTGTGTACGCACACATTGGATACTAAGGACAAGGGGAACATGTAGAGTACAGAATGATAAAATAGAAAATAGGAGAAGGAGTCAAAGAGTTGAGAAAACATCAGTCGAGAATGAGGTTGTGCCTCAGGCACTGTGGCGCCATCTTTCAGAAGCTGACTGACCAAATTATCAGCTCAGGTGATAACTGTGAATTTCATTTCTTTTGTTTTTTTTTTTAAGTTCTTTACACAAGCTGATTGGTAGTAAAGTAGTTTTGGAGAGCAAAGACAATGAGTGTTCTGAGAAGGAGATCATGTCAGTGAAGCTGACTGTAGGAGGACAGAAAAGTGAAGGGAAAGACAAGGGGGTCTGTAGTAGCCGAGAGGAACCAAACAACTTCATGGACAGTAGGAGACAAGAGGATGGTGAAAAGGCTTGTCCCTCCGATGACTAATAAGCTTGGGAAAGTCCCATAAGTGTGCTTCTTCTTTTGTGCTCAGTTTTGCCCTTCATTTTTCTAGAGAACTCTTTCAGCTCAGCCTACTTGCACATGACTTTCCCAAGGCACACCTCTGACAACCAGGACATTCAGGGATACTTGTTCATAAGTTCTAGCCCTGATCCAGCACAAATATAAAAAGACTGCAGCACACACAGATATTCATTTGTGTTTCCAAAGGGCATGGTTTGTGGGACATTTTTTTTTTTTACCAACTATTGCATGCCCTTTCAAGCTAGCTCTAAATTAATCTATTCAACTTCATAATGAAGTATAGATTCAATAATTTAACAATTTAATTCAATAATTTAAGTCTGTGGATTGGTTGAGCCATTGTCTCAGTACCACCAAAACTGACCAGATATTTTTATGATCACAAACATTGAGATTGTTGTTTGACAGAAGCAAGAACAATTAGGGCCAACACTGAGACTGGCTTCTTCTAGGAGAGCCCAGTGTATAATGGCAGAGTGTTTGTTCTCTAAAAAGAGGTTGATGGACTCAGAAATTTACCCCTGGCTTCAAGGACAAACATGAATACAGATGTGGAGTACTCATTATTTACACTGATATTTGGGGATACACAGAGGTGATGTTAGAAGAAAAACACAATGCTTATTGAATTCTCTACAATGTTATTCTATCCTTTTAATGCATGACCTATTTTTTTTATCTGTTAGAATGTCAAAAATGCACTCATGTATGCATTTACAGCTCAGAGGAATAACACCTCTTAGCTGTGTGGATTCCCCTTGCAGGACCCGGGAAGACTGCCCTTTCTAAAGTACTTTGTTCTCTAAAATAATCAGGACGATACAGTCAACGTCAAATTATAGCTTCAGACTTATTAAAATCCACGAAACTTTTTTTTTTTACTTTTCAATTAGGCTTTTATGTATTTTATAATTGGGATTTAAATTCAATTTGAGGTTCTACTAACTCAAATGTGATTGGTCAAAGAATTAGACTTATGAATCCAGAATGTGCAGCCTAGATATACCTTTGCCACAGATTAGCTCAGTAACCTTGAGAACATAACTTCTCATGTGGGATCTTCCTTTTATCTCAGTTTTGTTAGTGAGAATAATTTTTACCAAACTCTCATGCAACTTAGAAGCTACACAAAATTTAGATAGAAATAAGAGATTGTTTTTTTTCAATTCTGATAATTGTTCTGCAACATGTGTGTGTGTGTGACTAAAAGTAGTATTATATATTTATATGCATGTACAATAATAATTAAGAAAGACAATAGAGATAATATATGACAGTAGGAAGGCTTGAAGGTGGAATAAGAGGAGCAGTAGGAGGGAGCAGGAGAATAATAATTCTTAAAGATGATCACAATCCATTATGTACATGTATGAACTATCATAATGAAAGCTGATTATAAAAATGAAATCTATTAATAGATGCTAATAAAGATAAGAAAAATATTTTCACAGGATTCTTAAGTTTTATTCCTGACATCCTTTTTGTATGCTTCTTGGGGTCAGAAATAAAACCTTTCCCTTTATCTTGTCCAAACAGTTCTTGGGAACTGAGATAAGAGTAATGTTGAGTTGCTTATCTGTGGGCTCGTCAGTTCTCTTGATGCTGCACTGAGCTCTCCCTCTGATGGCAGTCTGTTGTTTATGACTATGGTTTGGCTTGCTTTTGTGAATGGTTTATGGACTAGCCTTGTGCTTTTGAAAATTTCCAAATGGGGTTTGAAGTAGACCCAGATAGATTTTCTTTTGAAATGCTAGAAATGCTCCTCTTTGTGTGGTCTTTTGCTTTCTTTGATCAAATGGCTTTAGAAACTACTTTCCTCATGATTTGGTTGGAGAAGTCTCAGATTGTGCTGATATGCCTAGGAAAATGTCTCTGAACATGAATCGTGTACACTGGGTCCTAAAGATCCCTCTATATCAGTCATTTGCCACATTGGCAGTTTTATCAAAGTCAAGGCCAGTGTTAGGAAGAAGTACAAGCTTATCTTGGCCATACTAACGTTAAGGGAATCTGGCAGCAAGGTTTGGCTAGGGAACTAATCAATCAACACTAGAGGCAATCGTTTGCACTTGATCAGTCTTCTTACTCGATTGCCACTACATACATACAGCTATGCTTGAACTTCAGCCTGGTACAACATTCATTCCCCTTAAATGTGTTCTTTTTGGAGACTTCTCTTCAAGTTTGACTGTCTTCAAATATACAGGTGTTTTGGGACCTTTTGGTGGGCTGGGGAGAAAGGGTTTATTTATTTTGATTTGTAAAGTTCCTGAGCAATTCAGACCATCATGGAGGGGAAGGGAGGTATGGTGGCAGAAAGTGGCTGATCACAGTCAGCAAACAAGAGGTTGATGAGTCTATTTTATGGCTCTTTGGTTCTTCCTTCCTTCCTTCCTCCCTTCCTTCCTCCCTCCCTCCCTCCCTCCCTCCCTCCCTCCCTCCCTTCCTTCTTCCCTGTCTGCCTGCTTGCTTTTCTTTTTTCCTGCTCTTAAATGTCTGGTTGCTTTCCAGCTTCTTGAGAACGTGGGTTTTCCTGACTCTGGCTCAAGTGTGAAACCAGAACTTGCCTCCTCATGATGTCCGGGGCTGGCCTCTGCATTTAGAGACTGGGGCTTCACTTTCTCACTCTGCCCTTGCGCTGTGTCCCCACTTTTCCAGGTGATTGTTCTCAGGCTACTCCCCACAGTCTTGATCTCTGTTTGCTTGGAATACCAGCCTGACACAGTGGGGGCTACCCTAGGGGTGTGTGTGTGTGGGGGGGGAGCAACTGCAGGAAGCATGGGCTTTATTGTGCATCTCCTTGTAGACCTTTAAAAAGTCACTTAGCTTTCTAGACCCATGTGCTGATGCACTGTCACAGCCTGTCTTCTTTCCTGTTCTAATGGCACCGAGTTCTGCTGTGAGGTCTGTGAAGGTGACGTTGCAATCCTCCCTTACTATATCATCTGCGTAGCTATGTTTCCACCCCCAGACAGTTCTTCAGCTCAGCAATTAGTTCCGTGTGTCAGTAGAAAATGATGCTGGGATATTGAGATCAGACAGATGGCCTCTGTGAGTGATTTGGTGTTTTGAACACTTTCTTGCTCATTCGAGGATGAAGAGGAAAAAAATGGATGTAGAGATTTTGACCCTGGTTTCATGGAGGTCAGAGTGCTTGCTTTTTCTCCATAACAAAGTCACTTAAGCATGTTCTTCATATCATCTTCTTTTACATGTTTCTGGTTCGGTTTATGAGATGAATCCTGAATGTACAAAAGATATTAGGCAGGAGAAATACATGTATCTACTAGCACATTCTATGAGTCATATTTATCATATTGCTAACTTTGGGAATTAGTTAAAAGGACCCAAACAATCTTAGTTGCTTCATGCTATCAGTCTTTTTTTAAAAAAACATTGCATTTGAATGTCTTGCACATGCTAAATTTTAATTATTAATACTTGCTATGTCTTATGTTGCCAATGCAAGTAATTTAGTTGGAACAACACTTCTAATTGTTGTTTGCCTCATTTCCTTGTTTCACAGAGTAGGAGAGATGATGCTGTAACTGTTCAGGGTTAAGTAATGCTAGTCCAGTATCTGGACATAAAATGAAATATGGAAAGTTATGAGAAGAATAATAAAAGCCAAGGAATTGCGAAGGCTTGAGATTTAGAGGCCAGGGTCCTAGAACAGATCTTTGAAAAAGTGGCTTTTGTGTTGGACCTAAGAAGAGCATTATATTAGTTAACTTTTTGTTTTCTGCAATAAAATACCATAGATAAGGCAACATATAGAAGAGTTTATTTTGGTTTCGGCGAGGTGTGGTAGCAGGCAGCCAGAGCCAAGAGCTGGGAGATCACATCTTCCACTGTAAACATGAAGCAGAGTGAACTAGATGTAGGGCAAACTCTTTCTCCCCAAACAGTGCCACCAACTGGGGAAGTGTTCATATACATGAGCCCATGAGGGACATTTTTCATTCAAACCATCATAAGTGAGTGTGGTGGAAAGGCATGCCACATGAAAGCATTCAGGATGCAGGGCTATGAGAATTTGGTTATTTTGGCTACTGGGTGGTGAGAAATGAGTCTTGAAATGGGAAAGTATAGCTGAATGATAGAAGGATTTAGATGCTGAATAAGAAGCAGCCTGACCCAGAGATCAAATTTAGTAGGAGTGTTGCAGAGAGCTCAGAACCTCTTTTCCTCTGATCCCCAGAAGTTCTCCCCATCCTGAATCTATCTCAGGGAATGTGTGCCACAGGGAGACACGTTTGTTTTCTTTTAGGATGTCCTTCATTCAAAGTCTCTTACCTAATCTCAATGCTGCGTTGTTGTTTACAGGGGACTTACACAGAGATTGCTAATGATATTTCTGCCCCATGTCACATGACATGCCACAGGACCTCCTGTTTTCCTAAATTTGTATTTGTATTCCTAAATACAAATCTCTTGTTGATACATCATGCAGTCATATGTTCTTCTCTTATTATCAAGGTTCCATTAGTCTCAAAAGGAAGTGAACATTATTGTTCTAGAGATGTTTTTGCACTCATAAGTTACCATGAATGAATCTACATCTCTGATTTAAAGACATGGGGTATTAGATAACATTGTCGGCCTTTTAACTAGGGGACGTTTTTTCAGTGTTGTACTAGAGCTTTCTCTGCTGCAACGTTAAATGATTTCACAGCCACTGCTCATTCTATTCTGTGAATAGCTTTCTTTTTCTCCCAATTGTTGATGGATTTCTCTGTCAGTGTTGAGATTGGCTTGTGGCAGCTCTTAATGTTGAGGATGGTAATTTTATGGCAACTTTGTAATACAACTGGATTTTTATCACATGTAGTTGTTAGACTGCAGAGCTACAGGATAATGACTATCCTAACATTCAACATGTTCTTCTGATTAGCTACAATGAACCAGAACACTTGCTTAGTGAGCTGTCATAGAAAGGGCTATGGAACTTAGATTCTGTTTTAACATCAAATACTGACATATTAATACCTTTTAAGTAGAATAATCAAGTTGGAAAATATTCTAATATTTTTGAGATATAGCATTCATCACTGTGCATACCTCTTACATTTTTTTGTATGGTCTTGCAATACTAGTCTAAGATCAATCTTTCTCTCATGCACTTAAATTCTGTTGATTCCTAGAAGATATCAAAGAATAACAAACATTCATGTGGAAATGTGCATGTTCTTTTCCTCCATCTTCTCTTTCTACTGGGCAGCTCCTACCCTGCATTTAGTCACTGCATGGCTCTGTCAGGGAAGAATCATTTCTTTGCATTTCAGATCTCTTAGTTTCCTGCATCATGCATGTTTTCTCTTTCAGAACTTTGCACACAGAATCTATTTTAAATTTGATTTCTGTGTTAGATGGTTATTTTCACAAGAGCATCTGTTTCAATCACAGTAACATTAAGATGCTACACATGGTACATTTTCAAGAAGTATTTGATCTCTGAGTGATCATTTGCTTAGATCTTCACTCATGTTACAATGTGAAGGTCAGAGATGATAAACAACCTCCCTGAGAAACAAGGTAATAAAACAACTTAATGTTACTCTCCTCCTCCGAATCCTATACATACCCTCTTACTGTGCCAAAAACGGAGGCAGGATAGTCAGGCTGTGGAAAATGTTTCTGTTGGTGGCATTTTACATAAAACTCAGGCCTTCTAGCCATGCTGAATTACATATTTTGATGTATTTTGAGATTTGTAGAAAAGTAAGAATAGTAAAAAGAATTATTATCTATCTTTTTCTATTTTCTCCAACAGGTTGGAAATTCTCTCTCTCTCTCTCTCTCTCTCTCTCTCTCTCTCTCTCTCTCTCTCTCTCTCTTCTTTCAATCTTTCTTTCTTTCTTTCTTTCTTTCTTTCTTTCTTTCTTTCTTTCTTTCTTTCATCTACCCATCATTTATCTATCTACTCATCCATTATTTACTTATTTATCCATTTACTTACTCATCAGCCTTCTGTAATTTTAATGTTTATTCTTAAAACCCCTCCCTCCCTTCTTTCCTAACTCTATTCCTCCCTCTCTCTTCTTTCCTTTCTTTCTATATCTCTTCTTTCCTTTCTTGTCTCTCTGCACCTGTCTCTCTCCTATTTCTATTAAAAGTGCATGATCTTGTAGTACTTCTTCCATTTCTAATCTGTTATATCAGAGCTTGTTTCCTTTCATTTGTAACTCTTCTTCCTACTGGTGAGAAACCTGGTTATGATTATCTGCAGAATAATGACTTATTTGTTGAATCTAGAATATAAGGATAATTGTTTCAGATTGCCAACACACATCTCGTACTCAGGAGAGTTCAACAGTTGCTCAGAATTCCCCATGCGTTTATCCTAGGGCTTGGTCCTTATGGCATCCCTTATGAAAAAAGCTACTTGGTTTATGTATCTCGTTCGCTCATTTGGTGGTGAGGTTGTTGCTTTGTTTCGTTTAGACTTTGTTTCAGAGAGTTTCTCCTAGCTCTCTGATTTTCTTCTGCTTGAACTTTTCCTTCTTTTTATTTTTCAGCAAGAAAAATATTAGCATAGTCTCAAAAGTGAGAATTTTACACAAAGTGTACATAGACAAATACTCTATTACCCATCTGCCATCTCTCCATGCGGTCTGTCCTCCCCTCACCTTTACTTCCTCTCTCTAGGTAGCTATGGAGGTTTGAATAAGGTTGGCCAGGGAGTGGCACTATTAAGAGGTGTGGCCTTGTTGGAAGAAGTCTGTCACTGTGGGGGTGGGCAATGCAACCCTTCTCCTAACCATGTGGGAGCTAGTCTTCTCTTGGCAGCCTTCAGAGAAGATGTAGAACTCTCATCTCCTCCATCTCCATGCCTGCCTGGATGCTGCCATGCTCCAGTTTTGGTGATAATGGACTGAACTCTGAACCTGTAACCAGCCCCAATTAAATTTTCTCCTTATAAGATTTATCTTGGTCATGGTATCTGTTCACAGCAGTAAAGCTAAGACAATAAACAACTATGTTAGTTCTTGACCTCTACCACAAATCCGCTACTAGTCCTTAGTAGTCTATCACTAATCTACCACTGGTCTACCAGTAGTCTCCCTCTACCATCATTGGATCAAATACTTTCTTCTTCTTTCTTAAATAAAATGAGGCTCACTGACCAGTTTATCTATCTTTGCTTTATTTCTTTGTAGAGTTGTTTGGTACTCTATTTCACAGATGCAATATAGCTTATTTAAATAAACCACGTACTTTAGCCATATTGGTTCCAATATCTTACAGTATCAGAGTATTGCAAGGAATAGCCTTGTGTGTGAGTATTCCAAAAATTTTTGGAGCTATATTTGTACAATAAATTACATAAAATGGAAAATTTGTAACTTAAAAAGTACACATGTATTTTGTTAGATATTGCCAAATTTCTTTATATCAGAGCAGACCCATTTGCCCCAAATCATCATGGTACAGTCACATACTTGAAAAGTCCCAGAGAATCTACAATAAAACTCTCTCAGCAATAGGGTAAATTAAACAATAAAGAATATAGTAATGTATAAAAATACATAAAGTTGACAAATGGCAATCAGCTGGAACATAAAATGATAACAAAAATCTCATTTACAATAACAAAGAATAAGGTGAAACACTAAAAAAAGTAAACTTAATAAGAAATATGCAAATCATATTGTCACAACACTGTAAAGTGTTCCTGGAAGACACAAAGTAGAGGAGCTAGACAGACACTGTTTGTTCTGGTCTTGATGAATCAGTATTATAAAACTGCCTCTTGCCCCTGAGTTGATTTATAATCTTAATGCCTTCCCAATAAAACTACAGAATGATTTTTACTTGATTTACTTTTCTTCCCCTCCCCCCCACAGAGGCATAAAGATGAGAGTTAGAAATAAACAATCATTGTGTGAGTAGCAATCATCGCAACTATGTACGACCGTATACTATTCAGATGCCGTTTTATTGAAACTCTTTGGTGCCTGCTGCTTCAATAGACTGTCACAAATGAAATACAAAAAGGAATCTAAAAAACTGCCCATAAGGATAGCATATTATTAATAAAAGGTGATATTCCCAAGCCCTGGGCATAAGTGAGGTTTTAGCAATTAGGACAAGGGGTCAGATGTCTATTCAATCAATAAAAGACAAAACTAGAACCAAGCTTTAGATCATGAAGCAGGCTGTTTGGAGTGGGTCAAGGATCTAAATCTGTCATTTGAAACCATAGTAGTGAAGGGAGAAAGATGATGAGGTTGCCTTTCATCCAACTAGTAAGCATGTTAAGTCTACAGCACATGCTCTGGACGTGACTTTGGGGAACAATTTTGGCAAGAGGACAAGTGCTTTCCCTGCCCACAGTTGTCTTTTAAGTCTTAGAACACACAGTCCAGAATAACGTTTCAAGGCAGTTGTCCTTCATGTTAGCAGCGCAATCATCAGGACAACCTTACCCATACACCCTAAAGTTTAACATAGTATAGAAGTACACATGTCATTTCACTTACACATTGATGGCTAGGGGTAGTCAAATGGCCTCGTGCAGTTGCAATCAGCCTGAGGAAAACAGTCCTCCACGTATCTGGGAAGACAGTCCATCCCTGAGGTCCAATTACCTCCCACTTCCATCCCCCAACCCTGTGCTCAAAAAAGAATGCTCATTATGGGGATTTACCATGACATCTGCAACTCATTCATCCCTGGCCTTGAGTCCACATGATTGGCTGGCTAGACAATAGCCTCCCTCTTCCAGGGTTATCTGCACATTGCTAGGAGCTGTATGATTGAGAATGCGTCGTCCTGCTTCCGGATGTCATGCTTGTCAATCCAGTTGAGAAGTTTGTCTAAATTACGAGGTCATGATTTTGTGAGCTCATCCCTCAGGGAAGAGGGTCTTTATGTTTTAATGGAAGTTACATGAGCATATTCAGCCTTGTGAAACAGTATTAAATGCAGTCTCAAGTCTCCCTCCCCAAAGCGTTCCTTAGAAGCTACAACCCACATTCATTTCTCTCTTTGAACGCCTACTTCCCTTGAAGTTAAACCACACAATTTAGCTTTTGTTTATGTGCCCAAATTTTCTGTAATGTCTTCAACGTTTCCATAACAGTCATTAACTGCTTAAAGGAAAAGAAAGTTTCATATATGTATGTGTGTGCAATATATCTATATCTCTTCTCTCTATATATAGATATATAGACATATATCACACATATGATTTCTCCTATAATCCTTTGGTTTTATTCCCTTCTCAGAAATGAATACTCATAATTGCTAGCCTAATGTTTAACACACACAATGAGTTAGAAAATTATTTTTTAGGAAATTAACACTCATCAAAGGATAAAAGAATGTTAACTCTTAATGTATTAATCTACGAACTCTCGAATGTTTCCATCGTTAGACTAAGGTTCAAGTTTAAAAGCCTGGAGTGAACACCTCCATGTAGACTTTAATCTTTAACAGCCAGTTAGCAGGGCTTAATGATTGGTAGTCATGAAAGAACACCAGAGTTTCATAACGGGAAGTTTCTGGTTGGGGTTGTAGAGATGGCTCTGTCATTTAGAACACTTGCTGCTCCTACAAAGGACCAGAGTTAGGGTCCCAGAATCCACGTTGGACAACTCACTACCATCTGTAACACCAGCTCCAGGTGATCCAAGTACCCTTTCTGGTCTCCATGAGCACCTACACGCCGCATGCCCATATCCACACAAAAACATACATGTAGATGTAACTAAAAATAAGATCAACATTTTAAGGAAAGTTTTGAGAAAAAAGTTTGTTTAATGTCATATAGTGTTATAAGAAGTCATAAAATTTAAATATAGTATAATTTAGAAGATACTTTTCATCATAGAATGAGATGTTTAGTTCAGGATTACCTTCAGTTAATTAGACAACTTGGTTTTCTTTTTTATCAAAGCAATGTATTCTTCTCAGTTGTGTGTCTACTTGTAGCCTTTTAACTTGATATATTACATATATGTATAATATATATATATTATATATATGTATAAATATTGATAATCCATCACGTTAGTCTAAGAACAGATTTTTCTAAAACTCTTTTGTTTACTTAATTTCTTAGGGCTGCCACTCTCCTAATGAAATGTCACCAGGATGGTCTTTATGAAGCGTGAAAGTTAGTTAGTTGAAGTAAATAAGTCTACATGACAAAGAAAATAATTTAAGCAAACACTTTAATAGATACTTATTTTTTAAATAAAAATAATATTATATCATCTCTACCTTCTTTTTTTCCTCCCTTCAAGTCCTCTCATGTACCCCCTGCCTTTCTCTCTTACAAATTTGTGGCCTCATTTTTATTGTTCTCTGTCTCTGTCTGTCTCTGTCTGTCTCTGTCTCTCTGTTTCTCTGTCTGTCTGTCTGTCTCTCCCCGTGTGTGTGTGTGTGTATGTGTGTGTGTGTGTGTGTGTGTGTGCATTCCTAAATATAACCTGTTCCACCATATAATGTTTATTGTGTCTGATTTCAGGGCTGTCCCCTAATACTGTGTAACCTACTGTGTGGTTCTTCCCTGAGGGGTGGGGGAACTTGACTATATAATATAGATAAGATTTGTTTTCTCCTATTCTGATAATTCTTTGATTTTATCAAGGAAGTTTATACCTTAAAGATATAATTAATGGTAGAAACTCTGGTAGTGACATCTAAGGAGTTGCTGTCATTGGCTATCATTATTTTTGACTGTAGGCATTTGATGGGTCTCTACTTTCTGTCTATATCCTGATTGTGTTACAGTCACCTTACCTAATGTAGATAATCCAGATCAGACAAGGCTTTGCATATATTTCATCGCTTAATCATCCCAGTATGGGAAGCTCCAACTACACAAGTAGTTTTGCCAACTTCACGTTCAGTAGACTCATACTTCCTTTGAGAATATGTTCCTCCATCAGTGTGAAGATATGTTGACCACAATTGCATGAATTAGAAACACATGTTATAAGTTTCTTACAAGCTATGCGTATCAACTCTTGAAATCAGAAGCTGTATTTCCTCTTTTTGTATGTCTGAATGGCTTGAGGATAAAATATTATAGGATGTTGAAATTAGGCTGAAGAGGCACTTGAGGATGAGGATTGAACTGGCTCAACTATAAAGGGATTACTGCCCAGGGGAGTCAATGGTCCAGTGTATGGCAATCAAGACTGTCTTTAAATTAAGCTTGGCTATAGGCAATATTCTATATCTAATGCATAAGGATCTTCAGTGTACAGTCAAATTTGTGTCAGGCAGACTACGCTATTGAGTCCAACTGTTTCTTTTATAGCTGTGGTCTATGAAAGAGGTAGAGGTACAAAGGGTGTGAGCTACCTTTCCTGAGCAAATAACTATTGAGACCAAGTCTGAAAGCCATAGCTCCATCTGACTGTGGGTATCCCTTCTCCCCAGGGGTTGTTGGCCACTGGCCCATGAGGATGAAGGGAACAGAGTCCACAAACAATGTTTCTGTTGTGTGTACAACAAAAATAACAGTCTTATGTTCAGGGTCAACTTTGAGAAGACAAATCAACTTTACTCCAGGTGGTTCAAGGGATATATAGAGTTTTGGGATTAGGGAGTAAGAATATCCATGGGGGCAAAGGCCACTGGCTGAAGACTAAGGTACTGAGATGTCCCAGTAGCATGGGCTTTAAAGCATCCCAGGAATTGACCTGATGCTGACCCTGTAATCTAACCATAGCTACCTGACACTCCACAGGTAGAGGGTATAGGGGTTTGGGGCTCCCCAGACAAGGTCAGAGAAGGAGAAGTTCTGCTGGTAAAGGGAATCTGCCATTTTGCACTCAGGGCTCAGGGCTTTCTAGTAATGTTGGACTTCTACCTTAGTTAGCAGAGATAACATATGACAATCTGACACTTAGGGCAAGGCCACTGGGGTAGGAAGATATCAGAGCACCAAAATAGAAGCTAACTATTTTAACTTCATAGTGGCTTGGAAAAGATAGGAAACAAGCTTTCTGAAGATATTGAGTGTTTTTCATGCAATTCAAGCCAAGAGAGAGAGAGGGGGAAGGGGAGGGAGTCTCTTGCCTCATTTGTTGGTAGTCTGAGATTATTATTGGTCACTCACCACTATGACTTGAGTATTGATTGACCCAAGGAGGTTGGTACAGCCGATTTGGAGAAGAATTTTAATAATCTCAATAAAATAGAGCAGGGAGTTATTAGCAATAATCAAAACTTGGAGTTTAGTTTAGAGATATCACACGCATGGTGCCCTACCTGCATGGTGCCCAGGTTCTAGCATGAAAAACCAAACACAAGTTGTGGAGTCAAATTGAATGTACCAGGATTCAGGAAGCTTGATTACTCTTAAGGGAGTAATCATTGAGCTTATACAAAGGTTAGAGGAAAGAAAGGAGTGAGCCTCAGAGAGATAATGTTGAGACTCTCTGAGTAAAGTTCTCTAAGCGAACAAAGAAAAAATATATAAAAGAACCAACAAAATGCTATAACTAAATGACTTGAATTTTTAAGTCCAGACAGCTGAGAGAATTGATCATATTCTATCTGAGACTGTTATAATATACAATTACCTAGGAATTGTGAAATGAGAGATATCTTTGATCTATCAATGGAGTGTTAGATTTATTTTGAAGTTTTGGTGCTGCTAGAAGAAATTCATCATAAAAATTACAAGGTGGTGAACATATTAGAAATTCTGAATTGTTATAGCTTGGTTAGCATACTGCCCTGCATATTAGCAGGAGGAAGTATGTCAGCAGAGATGTGACTCTGATACTACATGTGATTTAGAAAACCATATACTCCCCCAAAGCACTGACCACTAAGCATTAGTCTAGAACCCCTGGAAGTATGTGGAGACTTTCTTCTTTCTAATCCTTAAATTACGGGCTTACATACCCAGAACCATCTTTGTTTGCAGTGGTTCTCAACCTGTTGGTCATTACCTCCAAAACCACTGAAAACATTACAATTCATAACAGTATCAAAAATTACATTTGTGAAGAAGCAATGGAAAATGATTTTATGGTTGGGGCTCACCACAACAGGAGGAACTACATTAGAGGGTCACAGGGTTAGGGAGGGTGAGAACCACTGGGTTAGAGTGAGTTTGACCTACGTCTGAAGACGTGACACTATCATTCCATGGGATTCCTTAGGTGGAGAAGTCACCTTAAAATGAAAGCAATTAATACTTAATCAGAACATTCTATAATTTTACAGCTTAGTGTCATGTAAATAAAAACAGCTTGCTTTTTTTTGCTAATTTAAGCAATATAAAGTTAATAAGACAAATATAAAATCTCTGCCATGAGTTGTGAGTAGAGGAAAAACAAGCATACAATGGTGCTGACATCTCTTTCTTTGAATCAGAATAATAGCTTTCCTGAAAAATGAATTTTGTTTGTCAAGAACTAATATTTAAGGGAAAAAAATATCAGCAGGGTTTCAAGTATTTTTATTCCTGTCTCAGCATATAATCGAACATAGCTCATAACAATTTGAATTGCCAGGCACTACCAAGTTTGCATGTTGTATTTTCCCCATATATCAACCGTATAAGTCATATGTAAAAATGTTCAATAGCTCCTGCTGAATTTGGTGTTTTTCATACTGTAGTTAGATAGAACTAAGTTATATTTACTATCTGGGGACAAATTTCAATCTTCATAGATATTCAAGAATGTCTCTTATTTTAGTTCCCAACAAAGTGATACCCTTCATATCAAATGAGAAAGAAACCATTTGGTGAGTAGATTAGGCAATAGTAGATAAATAATTTTGAAAAGGATGCAACATATATGTATGTATGTGTGTATATATATATATATATATGTATATATATATATATATTTGTGTGTGTGCGTGCGTGCGTGTATGTGTATATGTATATATATTTATGTGTGTGTGTGTGTGTGTGTGTGTGTGTGTGTGTGCGTGTGAGATCAGAGGGGAGGTACCTGCTTACCTGCTATTTTGTGTGATAGCTTGGTATACAGAGTCACAAACCTAGGGATTTCCATTCTCATGGTTCAGGTTGCACACACTGCACATTCTAATTAGTATAGGAGGCCCTGCCTGCCCTGGGGATTCATTTCCATAGAGTCAACCAATGGCATATAGAAAATTGAAATTCTGAGAACACTTGTATCTGTACTGCAGTCAGACATGTTGTTTTATAAATAACAAAATATACTGTCTGCTTACACAACACTTACCTCACACTAGGTGTTAAAAATCATGTAGGATGTATTTAAAATGCATGGAAGGATGTCTGAGGCATTATGCAAATGCTCCATCATTTTGTATGAGATTAGCACATCCATGTCTTGGTAATTGCAGAAGGTCCTGGGGACTGTCTCTGATGAATATTGACAGATGACTACACTCCACTTGACTCCCATGCTATTTGGAAATATGCAGTTTGCTCTAGAAGGAGGAGAAATTCATGGCATTAGCTCCCGTAACTCAAAGTGTAGTGCATCGATAGTTTCACCACTATCCTGGGTAGCAGGAGTTTTGTTCTAGCCTTCTGAGTATAGGTCGTGCCCAGAACAGTGCCCATCATGTGGAACCTTTATGCTGTTTAATGTGCCAGGTTAAGTCGTATGAATCAGATGAGCGAGCTGCAGGGTCAGTGCATTATCACAGTGTATCCATATTAGCATCATATAAACGATTTCTCTGAGTCCAGCTCTGATTCTAATCAATATTTTAAGACACATGAAGTAAAAACAAAATTCCATTTGCACTGATGATCTTTGGTTTCATTTGGAACAAACCCCTCCCTTTTAAATTAAAAGTAGGCTTATGTTTCCCCATTTCCTTTGCTCCGAGGTTCGGCTTATCTTGTAGAGCTTATTTATTTACGTACTTTATCATTCTTCTTTCTTGCAGATGATTGACGGACATGGAAGGGAGCATTGCCCGAGTACCTCACTTTCCTCTTCAGCCATAGCCAATGCCACTTACGAGGCCTAAGGTGAGCAAGCAGAGACAAAGGGGTTCCTCATCTCATCATTATATTCAGGATGCTTTCCCTCGGGGCAACAGTGGTATTGATTTTATCCTTCATCTCTTCTGAACAGGATGATTCATAAAGCCCAAGCATGATCAATAGTGGCTGCTCATTTTAGAAACTTTTATTTTTTATTTCATGAGCACTGCCGTGTATGTTTTTGAAGGGAAGGTTCCTTGTCACACCAAGGAACACGTCCTTTTCCCTCTCTTGTACTTATTTCCCTTCGCTTTGCAGCATAGTCATATTTCAGGCTATTCAAACGCTGAGTGTTTTGACGGACTGATGAAAATGAATTACTCCTGTAGGGCCACAAAGGAAGTTATTTTACCTGTTACCTAAATTGAAAAGAGACAAAAATACTGCTCAATTTTAACTTGTCAGCAGACGCTTGAGAGGAGAGAGTTGCTTCCTAACAGCTTGAAGAATAGTTTCCTAAAACATCTGTCAACATTAAAGTGAGGCCAAAGGTGCGTGCCAAACAAGCCACTGTTTGCAGTCAGCTTTACCAAATCCTAAGTCTACTAGTGAAATATTCAGGGGAACTCTCAAAAAGATTATAATCTTGTTCTATCTTTGAGGGAAATTTTATTAGAATTTAAAAGAAAAAAAAAACCAGACAGGAAAACTGTAAATCTCAGGAAATTCTTGGAGGAAGAGAATAAAAAAGAGAAGAGAATAAAAAAGTGAAGAGAACGATAACCACACTATTAGATTTAAGCTGCCATGGGGATTAGCCAGGTACACGGCAGATAAGCTTCCTTATGACAAGGAGAGAAGAACTTAAACACAAGAGTAAGGAAGCCCAAGTACCAGGGGAAATATGCTTAGGGCGGTTCCAAGGAAGAAAATGAATAAAGGAAAAGTGGATGGACTCACAAAGTTGTATTTCTGTGGCCCTATAAACTACTTCCCTATGGGGCAGGAATTCTGTGACGGAAAATTAACAGATTTACTAAAAAGGCAATTATCCCGACTATTCTATGGCTTAAGGTGAGCCCATCTTCCTAGGGTCCTGTGTCCTTCCTAAGGATTGGTCTCTTGACTAGGCGATAGACCAGCCTGAATGGATTAACTCCTCTATGTTTTGTGTAGCTTGGAAGGTAGGCTTCACTCAGATAAGAGATTTTATCTTCTTGGCTGGAAAGAACGAATTTCCCACTAATGGGCCATTACTGCTTCTATGTTATTCCCTTCTCTGAAAAGGAAGAAATAATTTAAAAGGTGGATTGAAATTGGAGAATACATAGAATTCATTTTTATCATAAAATTCTAGAGATCCAGTTCTAGAGTTGTTCTCTAGAAGGGATTATTAATGTATGGCTGGACTTCTATGCTTCACCCTCACTTACAGCCTTCTCTGGACAGTGGTGTTTCCTCAGGAATGGGTAAACCAGAACTCCCTTCTGGGATATCTAGTGAGAGAACCAAAGGCATTCTGGAACTGCTGCTTTTTGAGGTACCTGCTTTTAGAGGGGCTGCCCCTTCTGCTCCTGTCTCTTGTCCTCACTCTCCTTAGAGGACTGGAACAATGGCTTCTGTGAGATGAGGGAAGGTATTGGCTATAATAGTTAGCATACCCCTCCTGTGGGTCTGTCCCCAGACATTAGGTTTACGTGCACACAAAATGTACTTCAACCATCATTTCTCATTAATGATTTTCTTCTTAATAAGGGATTGCTGTCCAGATAGAGAAAATCAGCACCCTGGCTCGATTTCAACACTGCGACACATACCTGAGACCAAGAGAGACAGAGCCACTATATTTTAACCTAAAAGTCAGACGATGACCTTCTTTCTCCCTCTCTCGAAGCCACATGGGTTGAAGCTCATGATGTTAATTTAGACAGTCCAACAACTATAAAAGAGCATGGAAGCAGATCCTGGCCTCATTACTCTCTCGTCTGGCTTTAGAGTACAAAGGTAAACCTGACGTGGAGTCTAATGAGGGGCGCACATGAGAGCCCATCGGGGTTCTAATGGACTTTGATGTAAACATGTTAAAATTGTTCCTTCTTGCAGCCTTTCCCGATTCCCTGTCTGGGGCTCCTAACACCAATCACTCTTGCCTTTGCTTCACATTTCTACCTAGGCACCAACCCAGGGACCATCACTTCCTTCCCAAATCTGGATGCTATAACGGATGGCCTTTAAGCCTATAATCTTTAGCAGAACACTATGTATCTTTACAGGACTCTTCTGTGTATGAATGCTTATGGGACTTTAAAGTATATTTAAATCCTCTGGGGAGGACACTGCTGCCAGTGAGGTAGAGTTGTGCATTGAGGAGAGCACAGACTTGGACCCTGCAGAGCCCGTCATTACCTGCTGAAACTGTGCTGTCCATGTCTGGTGCCATTCCCAGTAACCAGCTGCAAAGCCCTGCAAAGCCAGAAACTAGCTTTTGTCCTGCTCTTGAGACTTCTACCTCCGAGACCATGGCACATATGGATGTTAAGCACACACACCCCCACCCCCATCTGCTCTGGCCTCTGAAAAGCTGGTGGAAGTCAAAAAAAGCACTTATTACAATTTCAGAGGATTCCACGGCTATACACGTTACAGCATCATTGGAGATTGTAGTCCTTCTACATAAGCCAACATCACTGCAGATCAATAAAGGAAACTGGTGCTACATTAATTCCACCCTACAAACATTGGCGGCATCCAGTCACTTGCCCTCAGATGTATCACCTAATGAAGTTCATTCCTTTGAACTTAAAGGTGCAAATGCTTTGTTCTCTGAATGAATGGCCTTCCTAATATGCCAGTACCTTCCCAAACACCTTCAAGCTCTTGGAGATAGAGTCATGAGGAATATATGCCCAGGATATATGCCTTTGAACCCCTATAGATTTACAACTTTCTTAATGGTTATCAAGTCAAGCATGCCTGAGAAGGGCTGACAGGAAGATGTGAAGGAGGACTGCACAGGCTGCATTCTCAAATGGACTCTATGAGAAAGTGCTGAGCCTTAAGAAGCTCCTCTTGCCAAACATTTACTTCTAAACAAAGAACAGGAAGATGCATGTGTAGAGGACAAGAATGAATGGGAGCAAGTGGGTCCCAGGAATAAGGTGCTTGTCACCCAACAGAGAGAATTCATTTCAATGTCTATCACTGGCACTTTCAAAGGACATATTAGGTTTGTGGTTTACCAGCAGAGTTCCAAAGAATCTGCCACTCAGCAGAAGTTTTTCACACTGCAGTTGGATATCCAGTCTGACAAGAGACACAGTCCAGGATACACTGGAAAGCAGGGTGGGCCAGGCATGTGGGATGCAGGTGTCATGGTACAGGGGTAGGTATTGTAACATTGTAACATCATGCATTTATGCTCTGTGTACACGTGAGGTAAAATGGGTAAAATAGTGAAGACAGACGTTCCCTGCGGTGTAATCTGTCTCTATCTCTCTGTGTCCCACGGTTTACACAGTGCAGCAATCACTAGGGGGTCTAACGTTCACGAACTTGGCTTAAAAATAAAGTAAAATAAATCTGAGACAAGCACTTTGTAGACATGTGGTTATCAAGATTTAAGTAAAGAAATGTGGGGAAATCAAATTAAATATGTTCTAGCCTCGAGTCAAATGAGAAGTAGTAAAGCATAGAGATATTGATTTGGAAGGGAAGCTGTTATTATGATATTTGCAATTATGGAAGCTTATATTGAGTTACATACAGGTAGGTCATTCTCTTCTCAGTGATGACAGCCAATGATAAGGTTTCTCGGGTGAAGACAAAGCCTTCTCGAGTGTCAGCGAAGCACGCAGGTTCGAGATATTTTTTAATGGGCTCCGTATTTGAGTATCCAAGAAGATAATAGCGAAGGAACCAAGGGAGGGTATGCGTGTAGCAGCAACCTGGAGGGGAAGCAAGCTGGCAACACCAAGCTTTGAAATTTGGGTTTTCTGCATGTGTTATTCTACTGACTTGTAATCAAGCCAATTGTGTGAAGCTGCGCCAAGNTCCCCCAAAATTCCCCCAACCCCCTACCCTCTCCCTATAAAAACCCCTAGCTTTTGGGTTTCAGGGTCGATGCCTCTGCCTCTTGTGTGAGATATGCATCGGCCCGGGGCCCCGCCATTAAACGGCCTCATGCTTTTACAACAACAACCAAAAAAAAAAAAGAAAGAAAGAAAGAAATTTGGGTTTTTATGAAGAAAAAGAAAGACACATCCCTCTATCAATGCAAATTGGAGGCTTATTTCAATGACTAATTGTTTGTAAAAGGATTCAACCAACCTTGGTCAGACCGTACCTGGTGTTCCCCCAGGGATTTTCTTCTTCATAGACCAGTCTTAACAGTCCTTGCCTGGCATTGGGAATATTGAAACTAATTTTTTTTTTAAGCTTGGTTGACTTTAAACTTAAGAGAATTAAATAAAACAAAATAATACTCATGATACTAATCTATTCTGTTGTCATGGTATCTCTTTCTTCAGGATGCTTTCAAGTATACATTTTTCTCAGAAATTCTCATCTAGACTTGTGGATACCCGACTTGTAGGTAGTTACATTGCTACTTTCAGATCCTGTGGGAGGGAATGTGCTAACAAAGACCCTTAATAGTTCATAAAAATAAATACAGAGAAAAAGTGTGGAGCAGGGACTAGAGGAAAGGCCATCCAGAGACTGCCCCACCTGGTGATCCATCCCATATACAGTCGCCAAACCCAGACACTATTGTGGATGCTAAGAAGTCATGCTGACAGGAGTCTGATATAGCTGTCTCATGAGAGGCTCTGCCATTCCCTGACAAATACAAAGGCAGATGCTTGCAGCCATCCATTGGACTGAGCATGGGGTTCTTAATAGAGGAGTTAAAGAAAAGACTGAAGGAGCTGAAGGGGTTTGCAACCCTACAGGAAGAACAACAGTATCAACCAACCAGACACCCCAGAGCTCCCAGGGACTAAATCACCAACCAAGGAGTTCACATGGAGGGAACCATGTCTCTAGCTACATATGTAGCAGAGGATGTCCTTGTTGGGCATCAATGGGAGGAGAGGCCCTTGGTCCTGTGAAGGCTCGATGCCCCAGTGTAGGGGAAGGCCAGGGCAGGGAGGTGAGAGTGGGTGGGTGGGTCAGAGAACATCCTCATAGGAGCAGGGGGAGGGGAAATGGGATAGGAAGTTTCTAGGGGGTGAGGGAACCAGGATAGGCGATAACATTTGAAATATAAATAAAGAAAATATCCAAAAAAAAAAAAAAAAAAGTTCAAAGAGCCAGGCATGGTGGCGCATGCCTTTAATCCCAGCACTCAGGAGGCAGAGGCAGGCGGATTTCTGAGTTCGAGGCCAGCCTGATCTACAAAGTGAGTTCCAGGACAGCCAGGGCTACACAGAGAAACCCTGTCTCGAAAAACCAAAAAAAAAAAAAAAAAAAAAAAAGTTCAAAGAAAGGGGCCACAGGGGTAGCTCTGTGAGTGAAGGTGCTTGCAGCCAAGTCCTTAGGCTTGAACACACTCCAGCCAGGAAGGAGAGAACAATTAACCAATTCTCTGACCTCTACAAGTGTGCAATGGCATATGCCCATGGGAACTCCTGCATGAACTTAGAGCTGATAATTAAATGTAACACTTTTTTTTAAGAGTTCAAACACAAACTTCAGTTACGATCCACAGGCCTGTTTCCCTGAGAACTCACTGATGTCTGTGAGGAAGGTAGACTGCATGTTTTTTTTTTTTTTCTATCTCTCTTTAATCCCACATATTCATTTCAAAATTCAACTTTCTCTTTGATGCTCAAGTAATCTCAGATGCATTCCAATTTCAAGGTTCATTCTGATGTAAGCCACCAGACAAAGGAGACTGCAGTTTCACTTGGGCCTTTGTCTGTGCAGGAAAGTAAGGAGAAAGGGCTCCCTTAAGATAGTAAATGAAGGGATTTGTGCAGAGACAAAGATAATTTTTCAAGGTCTTCTCTGGCACTTAGATCAATTTTAGGGCTATTAATCCTTTGATTTATGTTTGGGTGTAAGAGAACAGAGGAATCAAATGACTGGAATTGGATTCTACATGGTTTATCAAATGGAGATGTCAGGGCATGTGATTTATAGGATTGTTCGTAACAGCTTTGTGTTGCCCACTGACAAAGGAAGAGAGATGTTCTGTGATTCCTTTGCCTTATGCTGGTCCAAAGTCTTACTGCCAGCTTTTCCCGCTGTGAGTGCTCACATGAATCCTGGGATTTATTTTTGAAATCTATAAAGTATCAAAATAATGTCAGAGACCAGCGGTGTGCGACAGTCATTTAGAGGAACTTCAGAGACAGACAGCCCTATTGTTCCCAATCAGTCTCTGCCCCCACCTGTAGCTGGTTGTCTCTGAAGGTGTCTCATGGTACTCCCTGCCTTTTAATGAAAGCTTTTAATGAACCTTTGTGGAGTTGTGAAACTTAAAGTGCAAGGATGATGGCCTCTCTGATTTAGGATTGTGGTAAACTCCTCCAAGAAGTGCTATGTCACTTTGAAACAATCTGGGCTACTGCCTTTCTTCTCTGGCTTCAAGATGACAGAAGATACACCTTTCTCTAGGGCCTAAGGAGTTCTCAGGCCCCCTAGTAAAGATGACATCTAAAATTTACCTTTGACCCACGTGCTGTCACCGTGCTGTGTGGAGTATGGATAAGTAAATTACAGTCTATGTTTCAGAGGAAAAGAAACAGTAAAAAGGAATAAAGTATTCCTTCATACATCTGTGTAATGATTCTTTAAAACAAACTTTTAAATGAATAAAATAGAAGAAATGCACAATATGAGAACATAGTGGTTCAAAATTTAAAATATAACAACATATCTTCACAAGTAGGGACTATAATGAATAAGAATAGGGGATGTATTTTCTTTGAAATAGACTTTGACATTTTGGAATTTATTGCTAGTCCTTAGGTTGTGTTTGTCCAGACGGAGAAGGGGCTTACTCACTATTCAGGGTTAAAGAGCAGGATAGGAAATCTTTGAATAAAGTAAGCAGAGTTGAGGATGCTTCAAGAAATATTCACTTGTTTCATTGTTTTGCCTTATCTTTAAGCCATGCTGTGTGAATGTTTCACTGGTCATAGAACATTTCCAGAGTTGTAAAACTTAAAGTAAAACCATGAAGGCATCTTTGACTTATAATCTTGGTTAACTTCTCCATGAAGTGTCCAACGAATACTAATTAGAAGAAAAGCAGATGTTGTCCCAGCATTAACTTACTTGATAAACTTTGGAACAACAGAAAGCGAGGATTAAATGCTTTGAAACTTGAATGATGGATGCCTGTACATTTTCGAATGCCTCTAATCTTAGGACATAGGAGGTACAAGCATTATGAATTTGAGGCCAACCTTGGCTATACTGCAAGACTCCATCACAAACAAACAAACCTATCTTAAATACCAGGCTCTGCCATGATCCATTGTTCTATTTAATTTAATTTTAAATGGATTCAGTATAACATAAGAGCTTTCCACATTAATAGATTATCATGTTCTAGGTTTTCAGTCTTAATGTGGTAATGTAAGTAAGCTTTATTGTCCTTGCTTTACAAACGAGAATTTTGGAACAAGGAGTTATTAAATCAGTCATTACCTGAAACACTAACTTTGGTTAGTGTTTCAATCCCAACTTTTTCCTTTTCTAAAAACATTATTAATGGCTTATCAAGAAAGAATACAATGAGCCTTATTTAAGTATGTGTGTATATTCTTGATAAAAAATGCCAAGTGAAATAAAGCATAACGTTAATTTAGACATAATGATATATCCTATTTACAGTAGCCTGTAGATCGGAAGCTTCTGTTAATTTAAAGGTTTATATTTGTCTAGCAAAGCATGTGGCCTCAGGACCTGGGAACTAAAATAAGAAGAGGTGGGATATGGAGCCAGAAGACCCAAGTTTGAGGTCCTCCTTGGAAATTACTAGTTGGAACAATGCTGACACATTAAAATCAGTTCTCAGTATAGTCACTTGTACAGCGAGGGCAGTGGCACCTGGCTCAATTTGTTGTTATTTATTCCCTCTCTCTGTCTTTATTTTTTACTTCCATTCCTTCATCCTTCAACACTCTAAAGGCACACTCTTGTGTGTTTACAGGTAGGTCCTCCTTTAATTTGAAGTATTTCTTTAAGATATGAATTTAAAGGTGTGTGTGTGTGTGTGTGTGTGTGTGCATGCACATGTGCATGTGTTTTCTAATTGGTACTATAAATGTCTAATATAATTTCCCTCCATCCAGGTAGGTTCTCTTGCTTCTGCTCTCTTTAGGCTGGCCATGTGTGTGATTGATTTCTTCAATAAAGCATGAGTTCACTTCATGTTCTCATGTGTCATTTTCAAGTGGAAGATTTTAGAGTCACTTTTTCCTACTACAGTGGCCAATGGTAACTCTGTAAAAATGATGACATGGGATATATTTATAATCAAGAAATGTTTGTCTGAAGTTCAAATATGGATGAATGCCTTACATTTGACTTGGTGACCCCTTCTTCTTTCAGAACTTATGTGTTTTCTAGTTTACCCAACCACAATAAAAGTGCTTCTTATGCCAAATATTGCTTCAGAATTCAAGGATTGTATGAAGGATCATTTTTATTTCATTCTAGTTCTTAGAACACAAACAGGGGTATGAAACAAACTCTAGACAACAAGAAACTTTTTAAAAGGGCTTTTCAGAATTTTAACTTGTTCTGGTATAACCAAATGCCTTTCACTGGGTAGCTTATAGACAAGAAAGTGTTTCTTACCTTTGGAGGCTGTAGAATTTAAGGTAAGTCACTGGCAGTTTTGGTTTTGGTGAGGTTCTCTTCCCTGGCTAATGGAGCCTGCCTTCACTGTGTCCTCATCAATGCAACATTCATCATTGGTGATGCCATACATTATAATTCAGTATCCATGGATTGCTTATTAGGGATATTCATCTTTACTTCCAGACCTTATGACCTTATGACCACCCTGAAAATTAGAAACAGGATCTAAGGTTTAAAATATTTTCACCCTGTTCTGCTAAAGTCTCTCACTTCCCTAGTGAAGTTCCTAAAGGAAATACCCACACAGGAGAGAAGAGAATATGTAGTCTGTTGCTGGAATGCTTTTTCCACAGTCTTTTATAGCCCCTTAGTGAGAAAGGCTGAACTAAACAAAATCTAACTCCTCTTAAACCAGAGTCAATATGAGCACCTGCTGCCCTCACTCCCATTGCCTCTAAGGTCATATCAAAAGCGGCCCTCTCTATCCTTCCAAATGTAAGAAAAGTAAAGTTTAGAAAGAGTTACCGTAAAGTAGGGTTAATAGAATGGATCAAGGCCCCACAATTCAGGTAAAGAAATGCAATGGGTGAATATCTGAGGCATCTAGGTCCACGTACATGGGCATTTAGAGTCTCTGATGTTCACATGAAAGCTCTCTGTGACCAACACCCAGTACTGTCTTACACAAAGTTCAGGATGCTCCTTTAGCAATGTATACATTCTAGATGCCACATTTATTTTCATGGTGGATGCCCTGTTGAGCAAACATGATACGCACTAGACTTATTACATTGTTTTCAAGACAGAAAAAGAAACAGTATTTTCAATGTGTATGTTGACTGTAAAAGAAAAATGTAACTTCTCAAATGTTTCATAGAAGGACAAAGATGGTCCTAGAAACAGGAGTGGGAAATGCACACAGGAAGTTTTCTCCTGGTTATTGGTCTTGTGCTTTCTTGGGTTGGAATAGAAATCAGAACATGACAATCTGGAGGTTAAGATGCTGTATATTTCTAATGTGAATGCCCTGCCAGGAACCTCACTGTGTTCTGGCAGTAATGTGGGGATAGAGAGGAAACACTCTTTGCTTCAATTTGTTCACACCTAGTAGTTCTTTACCTCTAGGTCAATCTAATTGCCAGAGAGACAGTAATGAAATAGCCTTCCTCCTATAGGTTGCCACTATAATGAGAAGTTACCAAAAAAAAAAAAATCAAAGAAAGAAAAGAAAAAAAGAAAAATTAAAGCATCTCTCTATGGAGAGAAGAGCTTTTAAAAAGTAAAAAAAATATGGCTAAACCCAAGTTTGACAATTTCAGAGTACCACCAATATAGGTCATAAGATGTTTTCTGGTGAAAAATACACAAAGCATGGTTTCTCCTACTTTTAGTCTTGGCAGCAAATGTCCCTTGTTCTAGTGTATTGGCTCCACCCCAATGAGCTGGGCAACTTCTGGTTCTAAAAGTTGACTTTCACTTCAGACAGAAAGGTGTTTCAAAGGTAGTTCCTCGGTGTAAATTTCTTATGCTCTGCCGTCCTGGCTGCTGTTTCAGTAATGAAGAAGTAAATGTGCCTTGAGTATCCTGCTACAGTCAGGCCTTTCAGGTTTGGTTGAACCTTGCTTGTGTGGGTAACATGGACCTTCCAGCGTTGGCTTCCATCCTAGGCTGCTCCTTAGGTCTCTGTCTCCGATGAGGAGGAGTGGTTACTGATACCACCCTGTTGCTGTGTTTACACGCACCCGCTCTCTGCCACTTGTCATTGTGATCCTCCTTGTTTTCATCTTGCTGAGGTGGCCATGAGGCTCAGTGGTTTAAAACTCAGAAAACTGTCACAGCCTTCTGCCCTCGCTGGATGAGGTATTTACTTCCAGGTCTTATCCATATCTTGGTACCCAGTTGTTGTCCAGACATCACAGCAGTCGCATTACACGGGTCATTAGACATCAGCATCTCATTAGATGCAGTGACCAGAAGCTGTACCTTCAGAGAGATCCTAGGTGACCAACATTCATATCTGGTGCAGGAAGCTGCTCCACTGCCACCTTGGGCTCTATGTTTTGTTCTATTAGCAATTCCTGGTGAAATAAGGAGTCATACGTCATCAGCACATTGCATTTATTCATTCTTGGATATGTTTCATCAATTTCTTATCTTTCTGGAGTTTGATATGTTTAAAATGCTGAAGGAAGTACATTAGCTACCTCTAGTTAATCTCTTATATCTGTCAAAATAATGGTAATACTCTTTTTTTTTGAATCCTTATTTATTTATTGAGAATGCTATTCTACTTCTTTTTCACCAAAAGTTCACACACCTTCCATTTCTTTGATGGTGAAAATGAAGAAAGCCTAGCCAAGTCACTGCAATGATCACTTATATAGGCATTTACTCACTAGTTCACATCAAAAGTATTTCACCTTTATAAAGTTACAAGCTATAAAGCCCCCGATTTTATGCCAATATCAATCTCTTAAATATAATATCATGTGTCACTTTAAGGACATAGGTAAATTTGAATGGAGCAACTTTGTCAGTGAACATCCCTGTGGATACACCTGCATGGAAAAGAGCTGTTTCCTCAAGCATTTTGCTTATGCTTCACAATTCTTTAAGATTGATTATACTTGGCAGTTTTACAGCAGGGGGCAGTCATCTCTAGTATCTGTTTGAGATTTACATGGCACAAATTTAAGCACAATTGTTAGTAACTCATGTCTTAAGGGTGATATATGTTTTATTGATTAATATCACCCATCTATCATTATCTATTATCTATCTATCTATCTATCTATCTATCTATCTATCTATCTATCTATCTATCTATCTATCTATCTATCTACTTTCTTTCCCCAACACACACACACACACACACACACACACACACACACACACACCCTTATTTTAATGAGAGCTTTGCCTACATAAAGGGTCCACATAGAACCAAGTCATTTCCAGAAGTAAATGACTGAACCATTCTGCTAAAGGCCTCATGATAGCTGCTCTCCCCGACCCTCTAAAACCAGAAAGCTTCCAATCGACTTTTCAAACCCGCCTCCTTTGTGTGGGCTGCTTAGGGTCTCAAGGCTTTCTTTTGCTAACATGTAGGAGTTATTCTGTCCTAGCATTCATTGGATTTAGATGATTTCTTATCATTTCTCTGTCTGAGTCGTGTGTGGTTTAAGTTGTTTTCTGTTGTAAGCAATTGAAAATCTTACATAACCATTTTCCCGGCCATGACTGTTACCTCGCAGCATTGTATTTTTAATCAGATTTTCTCAAGAGCAGTAAATTTTACATTATTGTATTTTGTGTGTTTATGTAAAAGACACTCAGAGAACACTGTGTGGCCACCTGATAGATCAGTTGATGTTCCTGTTTGTTAGATCTTGTTACATAAAACTCAATTTTCTATAATCAGTGTCAACTCTCTATTTGCATCAATACAATAAGCATCCTAGTGCAGTTTTATGTGCTGCGTTTCAGCTTCTGAACAAAGAAAACACCTTGATTTGTCTTGTAAAAGTACAGCTACAAATGCTACTACTGCCTCCAATTTCCATATCCAATGTGGTGTAGGGTAGATTAAATCACTATGCTTTTTCTTTGGCTTGACTCATTCTGTGCAGAAGTTGAAAACCCTTCTTCACCAACATATGCCCTGTTTGGTTTCTCCCTCCGATCAACTTCTCTACCTCTTCTCTGCTTCTTAGGCTGCAATCAAGTTTCATATATTGTAACTTAAAACCCATTGATAGTTGAAGAGATGATGGTTTAGGGCTTGTGAGGTTTCTAAGGCTCTACTCACGAACAGAACTGGTCCTCTTATCAAGGACCTTTTAGACAGCTGCCTGGCCTATCATGTTTTCTGACATGTCAGGATACAGGATAATACAACATCTTAGAAGCAAAGACTGACCTCTTAATAGATAATGAGCCTGTCATTGCCTTGATCTTGGACTTTCTAATGGACTTTCTAATATTCACCACTTTGGGGTATAAATTTTTAAATTGATTACAAATTACCTAATTTGTGATGTTTTCTATAGCAATCATAGGAATGGACTAAGACATAGGCTTGCTTGCTTTCTACCTAGACACTGATTTGGCAGTTCCTTACAGTTCAAACCTGAACGTATTCCTCCTTATTCACTAGGTTTATTAACCTTAGACAGTACTATCCATTTGTAGGGTCTTGCCTAAATATATGTATGGAGGATTTGTGATATTTGGTGTGGAACATTTACTCAGTTTTCAGTTTTGTGTATTGGAATACATGGGTACCATAGGATCTTTCCATTTGAATGATTCAAAGCCAACACAAACTCATCACATCAGAAACTGTGTCCTAACAGGGCCCCCAAAGGAGGAGCTAGAGAAAGTACCCAAGCAGCTGAAGGGGTCTGCAACCCTATAGGTGGAACAACAACATGAACTAACCAGCACCCCCAGTGCTCATGTCTCTAGCTGCATATGTAGCAGAAGATGGCCTAGCCAGTCATCATTGGGAAGAGAGGCCCCTTGGTCTTGCAAACTTTAAATGACCCAGCACAGGGGAAAGCCAGGGCCAAGAAGTGGGAGTGGGTGGGTAGGGGAGCTAGGGGACTTTCAGGATAGCATTTGAAATGTAAATGAGGAAAATACCTAATAAAAAATTGGAAAAAGAAAAAAAAAAACTGTGTTCTGAAGTACCCCCTCAGCACAGCTGGGGAATCTCTGGTGGTGGTAGTGGGGGATTCATCCCTCTGTGCTTGTTTTTGGTCTCTGTTGAACTGGGAGGCCAGACATCCTTTAGGCAGATGTGCATCACTTTTTTTCAGTTTTTGATTGGATACTTACCCTGCAGTTCCTTATAGTTCCAACCTGAACCTATTCCTCCTCATTCACTAGGTTTAAAAACATGCTAGAAAAGTTAGTAGGGGTAAACATTTAATAACCCACAAAAAAAACCCATTCATCAGTAAGGAACTGGAATTAGTAGATAAGAGTCCTTGCTTCCTCTTTAGCTGGAAAGAAAACTTAGAGCTTTGTCACATTCTTTGAGAAGGCACTAGTGCAGGCTAGGTGCTAGTTTCCGACAGTAACAGGAAAGTTATTAATATGTCTCTTATTAGTTTTTTTTCAGTACTTTGCCCCTGTGCTTCTAGAATGGGTTCAAAAAATTGTTTTAAACAAAACCCTTTTCAAGCAGCATGATTTGGGGGAAAACCAAAGCATGTTAGCTTTGTTGGGGATGTGTAGTTCCTTCTGATGACCTCTATTCCTTCTGTACAAATAACCTCTACCTGGGTGAGATTATTTAGCACATCTTTTTACTTTACTTTGGGCAAAGGACTATGAGACCCATCAGATGAAAGAGGATTGGGAATACTTAAATGAGGACTGTAGGATTCTTGGCACTAAGTATAATTGTAAGTAAAATAATCTGGACATTATAAGTAGCTAGAATGGTAACTCTTGGGCAGCCTATCTTACCAAGGGCCTTTCCACGATTCAGGTTCTACCCAATAGAAATGTGTGCAGTCATGGAAATATTGCACTTATGCACCAGCTGTTTTGGCAGCCATGAACCACACAAGCAGATCTACTTGGCATCTAGGATAAGATTTGTCGTGGCGAAGAACTGTTTTAAATTGTATTTCATTGTAATGAATTTAACAGCTACATGAGGCTGAAACTTATATTAGATACTGATGGTTTCTGTCACAGAAAGTGATGGTGCCTTCTATTTCATATTACATAAGCTGTGATCTCCAGAGTCCACTGCAAACCCCTCACAAACAAAATGTAATTAATCATACTATCTTAGTAGTTGAACTTCTCTTTCCTATTGGAAATTATGCTTCTGTTTCACTGTGGCACCTGGGATATCCTCTCCATTTTCTTCCCTCCATTCATTCCTTACTTCTTACATTCAGTTTGCTACCCAATAACGTTTTGAAATATAACTTATTGTTAGCATCTTAAATCATTTAAATAATTTTTCATTAAATCCCTACACTCTAAGCACAGCCTGGTAGAAGTTTCATGTGTTCTGTTCCCTCCTGTCTTCTTATTTCTCTTTCTTGGGATGTCTTTCTCCCGAAAGCAAAATGCCAATAAAGGTCAAATTTTTATTTGCTTCATTCATTAATCTAGTAGTGTGTCATACATGTCTTAGGGAAAATTATTTCACAGGTATTCATTTCAGGTACATAATTTAAATTCTGGGGAAGTCATCTACCAAACAAGTTGAGATTGGTTTTAGTGTGCTAACAGAAGAAAGCTTTGGCGTTAAAATGTGTTACTGATACTTGGAGTGCTATTGATGATTTTGAGTGAGGAGGGACTTATGAAGGTCAAAAAAGTCAAAGCTTTGGGAGCTAATTGATTCAGTATAAAATGTAAAAATTCAGAATGTGGTCTCTAATATTTGAGTGTTGGGAGAAATGAAGTTTTACCTTTTTTAAAAGAAGAGATGCATATATATATATATATATATATATATATATATATATATAATTATAGAACAAAGGACATGAATTTTAGAATTGTAGGAGGATAAGGCAGGAAGAAGAGAATACTATAAATACAGTACTCATATATGAAATTCTCAAAAAAAAAAGGAAACAATGAATTCTCAGGTGAGATTTAGAAAGATTTATGCGAGGTGTTCATGAAAGTCTCTGTGCCCGAGAGTGGGGCTATGCTATAAGGTGGAAGATAGAAGAAGAAAGTCCTGAGGGCTTAGTCTAGATAGTCTAGAGAATGGTAACTATGAGTGCCAGTTTCACTTGAAGGAAACTGTCCTACAGCCACATTGAAATACTCAGATATTATCTAGTAGGATCAGGGCAAAACTGTACCTAGTGTAAGAAAAGAAAGTCATAACTACAAAAAAGGGAGTCTTTTGACTGGGAATAGAAAAAAAAATAGGAAAACAGGCATGATGACATCACAAAGTCAGAATGTGAGTAGATGTGAGTTTCATGAATGGGCACACAGTGCACATTTGATCCTTTTTATCATTGTGGAGTTTAAATTCCAAGATCCATTGCAGTGAAAACACTCAATGTCCACATGTGGTGACACATACAGTTGCCTGGGCACTGAATGTCCCAGGAGACACTTTCAAAAGGTAAGACCAGTATGCATCAAGGGGAAGACCCTCTGAGATGAGCACACAGCCATAGAGGATTTCCTTTCTTTCTTTCTTTCTTTCTTTCTTTCTTTCTTTCTTTCTTTCTTTCTTTCTTTCTTTCTTTCTTTCTTTCTTTCTTTCAAAGAAGATAAGAGATGACACTCTAATTTTCTTTAAGAACATCTCATTGTACTCATGTGCTAAGCCATGTTAGATGCCATACATCTTAGGACACAGTCTTCCTGAGAATGATAGTTGATACACAGAGGTAGTGGCCTGAACTCTAGCCAGGCAGCCTGGTCCCAAACCTCTTCCTCAGAATCATTACTTCAAAATTTTTTTCTTCAGAATTTTTTTTCAGGGGGATGTTTTTATAAGAGTGCATTAAATTTTCATGTTCTAAATCATATTCTTTGTTTTTCTCAAGAGAAATCATGTTTATTTGTTTATTATTGTTGCTTTGTTTTTTATTTGACTTTTGAAATTATATAATTAGAAAAGTTTTCCCATGTATCCCAGGCTGCTCTCTAAAGGGATACGTATCTGAAGATATCCTTTCTGATCATTCTACTTCTGCCTCCCATATTCTGGGCCTACAGATTTTTACTATCACACATGTCTTGAGAAACCACACTTAAAAAGAAGTGTTTGAGAGACATTGATAGTGTGATATATATCTTTCCAGCACTATAAAAGCTAGCCAGAGAGGATGAAATTTCTAAAGCAACAGATTGCAATGGTCAAACCAAAGTTTTAAATTCACCCGTGTGTCTCACTCCGGTGAAAACTAAAACTAGCTATAACCATGTAGCTCATTGTAGTTTCATTGATATTTTGTTACTAGCAGAAGAAGTATTGATAAAGATGACAAGATTGAAAATATTATTTTTTTTTAAGAAAAGTAGAAAGCAGTAGCTAATTCAGTTAACCTCATTGTCCCATCTTAATAGGCACACCTATCTTCAAGGCACATGTATTAACTATTATTCTAGACTCCCTTCTAAATTTACCTGGCCCTACCCATGATAAGAATGTTGCCACGACCCTTGCTCAACTCTAGTCAAGCTCCCTCACTTCCTTGTCCCCCAGTGAATGATTTCCTCTTGACCCAGCTTCTGAAGCCCCATCCCCATCTTGCTTCAGGTGTTCCTCTCTAAGACACGTCTGAGATCCCACAAAGTCCAGATTCTCCCTTATTTTAACACTTGCCTCTGTTCTATCCGAAGGCTGTTGGCATGGTCTTTTCAGAGAATCACCAGCTAATACTCCCATGTGTTCCACAATAGTACTCCTGTGAGTTCATTTCCTAGAAGCTTTAGAGGGTGCCTCTGTGTACATACAGGGAAGGTGAAACATATTGGAGGTTAGCAAAAAGGTGAGCGATTATCTTTAAACACCAAATGTTTATACACTGTTTGCTTATAATTAACACTTAGATTATTTTTTTTATAGCAGAACACATACAGTAATTGGAAAAGTTGCTGGGCTCCATGCCATGTTAAAGAGATCATGTTTAGTGATCATCAACCTGTGGCTTTCAATCTGTGGATCAGGACTCACAGATCGGGGTTGGAATGACCTTATCACAGAGGTCACATAAGACCGTTGGAAATATCAGATGTTTACATTATGATTCATTTCAGTAGCAAAATTACAGTTATGAATTAGCAAAAACTACTAATTCTATGGTTGGGGAGGTCCCCACCACATGAGGAACTGTATTAAAGGGTCTCAGCATTAGGAAGGTTGAAAGCCATTGCTATATAGAGCATGGTATTCACGTAGCACAACTTCAACTGCAAAGAGCAAATAGTTTCCTGAAAAGTGGAAGAAAATGTGATTTTGTCAGGGGATCCGTAAGCCACACCAAACGAGTAGCCTATAAAAGTAAGAACTCTCTCCATTTACATGCCTACTCCTACAATTCTGAAACATGTACGTATCGCAGATTTGTAGGTATTCCAGGCTTTATCACACCATGTTTGTGACTTAGCTAGAGACTAGAAGTACCATCCACTGGCAACATGTTTATACTTTATTTTTACTTAGATTGGCAAAATGGAAGAGAGAAATTATCTTAATTCATTTTACTTCAACCCAAATCTGGTCTCCCCAAGGAACTCTAGTTGAGGTCTGATGATATTATCTAGAAAAAAAAAATCTGCCTAAGAAGTTAATAAATAGAAATAGATAATGGTACTTAAGATTTACTAAGGATTTACTAAATTCCAGACAAGGCTTTAACTGAATCATTAAATTATACCTTTGCAACATTTCTACATTCATGCTTTAATTACAATGGTAATTATTGGCATCAAGGATTTAAAGTTTAAAATGGGGGTTGGAGAGATGAGGTTTTGGCAAAGAGTGTATACTGCTCTTGCAGAAGAAACAAGTTTGGTTCCCAGCACCCAGGAAGTGGGTAACAACTGCTTGTAACTCCTGCACCACAGATCTAATGCCTTCTTCTATACCCTGAAAGTACTTATATTCACTTATACGCAGAGATACATACACACATAATTAAGGATAAAATAAATAATTTAAATTAAAATGTAATTAAATAACCTTCACAAGGTCAGTCATGTAATAAGTAACTACTTAGGATTCATCTCCCCTTGCTTTTATGGTCATAGGATTTATGTTTGTTGTACTACAGTGAACATGTACGTATTGCAGATTTGCAATACAAACAAACTCTCTAATGCAAGGACTGTGTCGCACTTGTACTTCCCTTCGACTGAGTGTATCTGTGCACATATTACACATGATGCAATCATACCATGGCTGATTCAGAAAGCCCTGAAGCCATGTGAACAGATGGATATTCAGTAAATACCAAGGGAAATAACATAAAATTCAGTGAAAATGCTTTTTATTTCTTCTTGTGAATGTGAGTGGGCTACTTGGGTCATCACTGACAAACACCGAAGGAGCCACGTTTCTGCCAGTGATTTCATAAGCTTTTACGTCCTATGTACTTACTGTGGGTCAAACATTGTGCCAATTGCCATGGAAGCAAAGTTGAGATAAACAATCTGTTATTTCAAGTTGAGATAGAGAGAGGGGGAGGAAGGGAGAAAGAGTAGAGGAGGGAACAAAACAGAGGATGAGAAATAGAATATCTAGGAATGGCCAATGTGTACTAAAGTAATTCAATTAAGCAAAGTTGTTCTCAGAAGGTTGTATTAGAATAATTTGGTCTCCATCAGCATAAAAATGATTCCTGACCTAAGGCTCCACTTTATGCGCTTGTAATGTACATTAACTTCAAATGGATCCTAGTGATTTCAAAACAAAATGTGTTTATTCCTTTTTTTTTTTTTTTAATGAGAGATATGCAGAGTATGGCATGGGCTGTGGAGGAAGAAACAGAAGCCACCTCTACTCATTCATGGGATGACGGAAGCATAGAAGGTTCTGCAGTGCTTCCCTGCTCCCCAATGCCCTTTCCTTCCTGAGGGTCATTGGCTTACTTCTTCCCTGCACCGGCTGCTTCAGACATGTTGCTGCTCCTCAGGCACACTGAGCATCTTCATATCGAGTTCTATGCTGCAGCCATTCCCTCCGCCTAGCATCCTCCTCCTCCCTGTACCACTCACTTCCTTGCCTCCCTCAAGTACTGGCTCAGCTTTCTGCTTCTCACTGGGACCTTCCCTTTAATTACCCATTACTATAGCTCCAGGGGGCATTGCCTATCTACCTCTACTTTCCCAAGTGATTATTTTCTTCTATTTATCAACATTATAAGTGTGTGTGTGTGTGTGTGTGTGTGTGTATGTGTGTGTGTGTGTGTGTGTGTGTGTGTGTGTGTGTGTTATGGTGTGTT
>NC_034600.1:41254420-41303137 GCF_900095145.1 Mus pahari | reverse complement strand
TTTTTTTTTTTTTTTTTACAGTTTGTCTGGAACTGGGTCCACATAGTGATCCAGAAAAATCTCTCAAAGAATTCTTTACTTGACACACCTGTAAATGACCTTTTATCCTGGATGATGTATTCACAGGTGTTGGACATTAGAATATGGATTCGTAAGGGAGGGCTGTCCCTTTCATTACAAGGACTTTTGGTCAAGAGCTGTGCTCTCAAACTTTGAATGTAAACAAAATCACTTCACCCATAAAAATAGCCTTAGATAATTTAATATTATGGACAAAATTGCCAGTGAGATCCACACTGCTCCTATGCTTTGTTATGTTTTGGGGTCTATTGTAGGCTCTAGCATAGAAAAGTCAGAAGCAGGTAAGCAAAAAAAAAAATAGTAGAATAAGTGTGATATATAAAATACTTTCATCACATCATCTAATCTAATAGGGAATAACTGTAGCAATGGGAATGGTGACCTCTGAGGGAGAAACTTAGAGAGTTTAATGACAAGAAAGACCCAAATCCATACATATCTGAGGGAAGAACAGGAGGTTGGAAGGAAATGCAGGTTCAGAGGTTGTGAGACAGTAGGGGTCATGCCTGGGCCCATAGGGACTGCACTGGGCTTGCAGTAGAGACATGGGGCAGGAGTCATGGAACTCTTTTAGGCTTAAGGAGGAACTCTAGTTATATTCTGTAAGGTTGGCAGTAGGCCACTGGAAGGCTGAGGAGAACTGATAGCATTGTCTGGTGGTGGGAATAAAATATTATTCGGAAATATTCTGCTTTGAGGAATGGAGCTTATGACAAAGTTTACCATATGGGATGCAGAAAAAAAGTAAGTATTATTGGGGGAAGATATCAAGATTTCTGCCAACGTATTAACCTCATGATGCTGGGAGTCCTCTCAGTGTCTGTGTTCAGGTGCGCCTGCGTCAGCTGTATCGATCTGGGATACAGCTGTGTGCTGACATGTATTCTGTAGTCTGGGTGCCAGTTAGAACTGGATGAGGTGATCTGAGGAAGGTGAGAAGGTATCATAGGAGTTGGAAAGGATACAAGAAATAGCAACAATACCAGCCAATGAGCGCATTCTGTGCTATGTCCTGTGTTTCAATGTGTTTGTGGATTTATTTCATCTTTCCAGCATTTTCAGTGAGGCGACTTGTGATCTCAGCTCACTCCCACTTGATGATTGGGAACAGTAAGATCAATTAAGGACCTCTGCCAGACTTCATGCAACAAGCAAGTAACTAAAACGGGAGGCACACTCGGAAACTCTGCTTCAAGAGCCCCAGGCTCTCAACTCTTGGGTGTACACAATGTAAGATTGTAGATACAATTGCCACTTCGATTCTTACAGACCCCGTATTCTTTATTATTATTATTATTATTATTATTATTATTATTATTATTATTTTCTTTATTTACATTTCAAATGCTATCCTGAAAGTTCCCTATAACCACCCCCCCCCACCGCCCCTGCTCCCCTACCCACCCACTCCTACTACTTGGCCCTGGTATTCCCCTGTGCTGAGTCATATAAAGTTTGCAAGACCAAGGGGCCTCTCTTTCCAATGATGGCCGATTAGGCCATCTTCTGCTACATATGCAGCTAGAGACTCGAGCTCAGGGGGTACTGGTTAGTTCATATTGTTGTTGCACCTACAGGGTTGCAGCCCCCTNCANCTCCTTGGGTACTTTCTCTAGCTCCTCCATTGGGGGCCCTGTGTTCCATCCAATAGCTGACTGTGAGCATCCACTTCGGTGTTTGCCAGGCACTGGCATAGCCTCACAGGAGGCCGCTATATCAGGGTCCCTTCAGCAGAATCTTGCTGGCATGTGCATTAGTATCTGGGTTTGGTGGCTGATGATGGGATGGATTCCCGNATGGGGTAGTCTCTGGATAGTCCATCCTTTCATNTTAGCTCTAAATTTTGTCTCTGTACCTATATCCTTTCATGGGTATTTTGTTCCTTATTCTAAGGAGGAATGAAGTATCCACATGATCAGACCCTGTATTCTAATATGTCAAAACATCAGCTGGAATTCAATTGGCAACTACTGAAGCAAGTTCCCTATGCCATGGTGACCAGCTTGTCTGAGTTTGGTGAGACACTGTACCCAAATGTACAAGATACATGGGGCAGGCTTCTTGCTCACATGCCAGCAGAAGAGGACCATGAAAACCCCAGGATTCAGTGTGGTCGTTCAAGACTAAAGAAAGTTACCTTGCTTGGAGTGACCGAGACTCTCACACTCATGCCTTGCCAAGGGACTCCAGGAAAGCAGCATGCTCTGGAGTCATACTCTGGAGTCACGTGACCCACGGGCTAAAATTTAGAAGGGAAATTCCTAGGGGCACCAGAACAGTGCCAAGGCTGTTCTTACCAGTTCTGCCCTGTACGTACGGCACATTCTACAGTTATCCTTGGGAACGACACTCAAGGCCTCATCAGTCCAAAGGCAACCTCGGAAGTTCTCCTACACCCACGGGCAGACTTAGCAAAGGACCAGCTCCACCAGCAGAACCTATCTTTCCGTGCACTCTAGGCTTCTGAGAGCGGTTACTGGATTTGTCTATTCTTTGAGAACTGCATCTGTGTATACAATGTACTTTGTCATCCCTCCATTTCAAGTGCGTCAAGTCCGTGCTACCAGGAGGCACACAGGCCATCCATGGAGTATAGGTGACTAGAACAGAGGCTTTAAAACTGGGGCCACCAGCCACCACCAGCTTCCAATAGCTCTTAGCTAGGGAATGGGGTCATAGGTTTTTGGCCAGGTAGAGAACACCAGCTATGAGTAGCCTCCTGTGAAGAAGAAGAATTGCCTCCTAAGATGGTGGGACTTAGATTCCCATCAGAAAGCCATTGGTTGCCCATTTTTTCATGTTTTAGAATCAAAGCTCTTGCCCCCCTTTTGAAGCAAAATTTAATAAAAAAATTTTTTTTGCAAACGTTTCTCATAAATAGGTCTCTCAGCAACACCTAGGAATTACTCAACAAACAATACTGTGAAATAAATCAGCTCATGACAAACAGCTAGAATAGCTTTGAAAGTATAAAGTGTTTGGAATTGATTTTAGGATGAATCACACACTTAATAATTGCACCCAATTATTCATAAATGCAAAGGAGTTAGAGTTTAAGGGGGGGGACCTGACATCAAAATTAAATGAATACAAGTTGTGAATCATGCTTACACTATGTTCTCATATAACATCAACTTTTTGCTTTTTGGTGAAGATTCAACCCCAAGATACACTAAAGGGAAATTTTCCATCCACTCCAGCTTTGTCAGCACCACAGTGACATTTTTCAGAGCACAGCAGTGATGTGCAGGGTTCTTATTTCATTGCGTGGGAAGCAACAGTTTGCTTCAGTTAACTGACAAACAATTGTGTGTCTGAGATAATCTAGAAGTCTGTAGATGAGTCAAAGGATCATATTCAAAGGCTACCACCCAGGAACCTCGGAGAAGTATGCATCTCCCAAATCTAACGTGAATGTGTGCATTCATGCAGATCACATGAAAGCTGACTCTCCTTCAGTATGAACATGAATAATAGTTGGACAGTCATTTGCCACTTAACGTGTGCCAAGGACTGGGTTACAATGACTAGTTAGAAGACAAATGAGCACTGCTTGTACGAAGCTCATGAAGTGGCAGGAAAGGCATAGAATTACTCGTATAAAATAAAGAGTATCAGGGAGAAAGTCAAGGGCTATAGAGGGAGAGTGGTCAAGGAACTTTGCTGTTTGCTTCCCATGTTTTGATGGTCTAACTTGGAATCTTACACATGTTCTTGACAACACACTTAAAACTTATTTTAAGTGTTAACATTGGTCAGAAGGTTTGACTTCCGTTTTGGTTCTCTGGATTGACAAGGAGTAAGGTGGAGGACCCTTCCTTCCTTCCTTCCTTCCTTCCTTCCTTCCTTCCTTCCTTCCTTCCTTCCTTCCTTCCTTCCTTCCTNCCTNCCTCCCTCCCTCCCTCCATCCCCCTCTCCCTCTCTCCCCCTCTTCCTCTCTTCTTCTCCCTCTCTCTCCCTCTCTCTCCCTCTCTCCCTCTCTCCCTCCCTCCCTCCCTCCCTCTCTCCTCCTCTCTTTTTTCATTTCATCTATCTATCTATCTATCTATCTATCTATCTATCTATCTATCTATCATCTATCTATCTATCTATCTATCATCTATCTATCATCTATCTATCATCTATCATCTATCTATCTATCTATCTATCTATCTATCTATCTATCTATCTATCTATCTATCTTTATTATCATCTACTCACTTTATATCCTGCTTACTGCCCCCCCCCCGGCACTTTCTCTTTATAATTCTTCATCCTCCTTTCTTATCTGAGTGGTTAGGTTCCTCCCACCCCCCCGGGGTATCTGGCTACTCTGCTATATCAAGTCTGTTCTGGGATAGGTGCATCCTCTCCCACTGAGGCCAGATCAGGCATTCCAGCTAGAAGAACATATTCCATGAACAGGTAACAGCTTTTGGGATATACCATGCTCCAGTTGTTCTGGACCCACATGAAGACCAAGCTGCACATCTGCTACATATGTGTGGGGAAACCTAGGTCCAGTCGGTGTATGTTCTTTGGTTGGTAGCTCAGTCTCTGAGAAGCCCGAGGGTCCAGGTTAGCTGGCTCTGTTTGTCTTCCTGTGGAGTTCCTATTCCCTTTGGGGCCCACAATCTTTCCCCGTGTTCTTCCATAAGAGTCCCCAAACTCCACCCACTGTTTGGCTGTGTGTGTCTGTATCTGAGTCAGCTTCTGGGTGAAGTCTCTCAGAGGACAGCCATGTTAGAGGTGAAGGAAAGTTCAACACCAGTAAGAAGAACTCAGTGGCAAAAGTCCAGTCAGACCAGGAATATCCTTCCTTCCTAATGAGCTCCACACCTTCATGCGTGATAGTTGCCGTAACCTAGAATGCAGCATAAGAGGAGACTCCTCTACATCTTGAGATACAGACGACAATATTCAGACCTGGAATTAAATATTGTCTTGCTTTCAGGGTTTCCTACTGCCAATCTTCAGAGAGATGCTAATTTTAAACTCTTCAAAAAGTGAGCTAGGCAGGCAGACAGAGGAAAACATCCTGAAGTAGGCATTGAAAGATGCATTTATTAATTAGTTTACATCTATTGGGTGCTGCTCCCTTTGAGGTTTTATGCTAAGAGCCATCGATGATAAACACTGGTAGTCATAATAATGCCCCTGCCCCAGTTTCCGTATACCAGTCCCTGGAACCACTGAACATGTTCGGCTATACTACGAAAGATGAAGGGTTTTTCTTTTTTTGATGAGATAAAAGTTATCAAGCAGCTGGTTCCTCGATGGTGGAGTTAGCTGCATGCATCCAGGTGGGTCCTGCAAGGGTGCATTTCATAGAGAGAAGGATTGTCTTATAGAGAGAGAACTGGGGCCAAGAGCCAAAGAATGCAGCTGGTGTCTAGAAATAGGAAAAGGGGAGGAAAGTAAATCTCCTTTGGATCATCAAGAAGGCGGTACAATTCTGTTGACATGTAGCCAAGCTCCCTAAAATTGACTCGGTGGCCCTCATGCCCAGAGCTGTAAGGTAAACTTTGCTGTTTTAGGTTCATGCCACTTTGTCTAAATAGCAATAGAAAAGTAGGATAGTTTAGAAGAGAGTTCTTATCCCACAAGAACAATGAGTGCAAGCCATGGAGGCCCACAGAGGGCATCGGATTGATAGTCATAGTCACTGCCAAACAAGATTGTCACTGGGGAAAATAAACTTGTAGACAGAATAAAATATCTTCTATTGGGCATGATGGGAGCTTTTTGCTTTTCCCGACATTGTGTGTATCTCTGAACAGAGAGGCCAATACTCCAAGTGGATTTCTCTATAACAACCAGGGAATTTGATCCAAACTAATAAATCAGCAGGGCCTATGAAAAGTTGAAAAGCTAAAGATGAGGTTATGGCCTCAGTTTCAAAGAATCTGAGTCTATTCTAGCTTGATACATCATCTTACAAATTTATATAGACTTCAGACACTTTTTCCAGCTCACAGCTCTCTCCAAACCCCAGAGACTATACATCCCCAGTATCTTCTTGGCTATCCTAAACCACCCACTTCACTTCCTGCCTTTCCTCCTCACCCGGGCACCTGCCCCAGTGTTTTCTTCTTCATAATGGCACCGCTACATTTTAGTTCACCACGACTAAAGTCTTGAAATATTCAGTGGCTCTTCACTTTCTCATATGCTCAACATCAAATGCTCTCACACCTCACATCAAATCTAGAAGAGTAGTGAGCTTTCTCTTCAGTACATTTGTAGGATTTTATCACCTCTCCTCACTTTCATTGCAGATTTCCACTGTAGTCACTCTTGCCTTTCTTGCCTTAATAAACTGATTTCCCAGCTCACACCCTCTGCCAATTACAGTCTGTTCTTTTTTTTTTCTTCTTAAATTACATCTATTTATCTCATGCAATTGCACACATGTCAAGGCCAAAGGTCAATTTTGGAAGTTGATCTTCTTCTTTCACCAAATGGGTCTGGGAATTGAACTCAGGTCATCAGGCGGTCATCAGGCTTTGCATCAAGCACCTTTATCCACTTGGCCATCTTGTGACTATTCTACTATCTGGCCATAACATAGTATATAGCAATAGTCTTTCAACATGTAAATAACTTCAAGGACTTGAAGTGAAAGTAAAACCCAAATTCTTCTATATATTTTCAAGGGAAATAAAAACATATGTCCTTGCAATACTGCATAAGAATGGTTATAGTGTTTCTGAAAACTGTCAGAAACATGGTGGGTCATAGGAAGTAACCTGCTCCTTAGAGGAAGGAACATTTGTTCTAGGACAACTTCATATCCTTTAAGGGCCTTCAACCTGTGTCAGAAATTTTTCATTAAATGCAAGAGCATTGAATCCTCTGGGGTATCAGAATAGGGCTGACAAAGTCAGATCTTTCACTTCCAGCAGATACTTCCAACACGTTCTAAAGACCACATTCAATAGAGAGACTTAAGCCAGGGGATGTAATAATAAGAGTGTTCATTAAAGTGGACAGTATTGGATACCTAGATATTCTGATTGACTGAACAATGAACCTCAAGGAAGAGGGAGGATCTGCCCGGAGAGATTCAAACTGTAATTACTCACAGTGCATAGTGATACAGAGAAGAGGCCTGAAGTGAGTGGAACATTTGGCAAGAGTTGGAAGAGTTGGAAGGGCACGTTTTAAATAAATAATAAAAACCAAAGATCAGTTTAAGAATAGCTGTCATTTCAGTTAAAATGTGACTTAATATTTTGTTGGTCTGAATGGAGTTCATAGTAACTTACAGATATGGACCATTTCATATAGTTCAGATTAATAATACATTCACAGAGGAAAACTAGAAATACACTTAGCTATAAGAGAAGTGTTTGGAGTTAGATTGGAGTGTTGGAGGGTGAGCTGCTAAGTCAGTAGCAGATACCTAGTGGGAATGGGGATCTTTGACATTGGGGTCTCTGTTGCTGTTAGTGGCAGGCAAGTCTAGGGTCAGCATTGACAGGAATGACATGCGTTGGGATAAATACTTATATTCATTCTATCATTTAGTCCTTATTAGTCCGTGTGGATCATTTTATGTACATGAATATGTGTTTGTTTGTGGGTAGGTATGTGTGTGCGAATGAGCCTGTGGGTGTTTCCTCTATCTCTCTCCACCTTGGTTTTTGAGATTGAAGGTAAAGTTCATGGATTGTGTAGGCTTTCTGACCAATGATGAACTTCAGGAATCCCCAGGTCTCCACTTTCCTTTGGACTTAGGGCTATAGATACCCACAGCCATGTCTAACTTTTGATGTGGATTCTGGGAATCCAAATGTGAGCTCAAGTGCTTGTGTGACTGAGCAATCTCCAGCCCCCATTATAAAACAAAACAAAACAATTTAACATATAAAAAAATAGAGAAAAGATATCCTTCCAACATTTGTTATTAACAGATACCAATACTACCTCTTAGCATAAAGATGTCCTCTTTACACAGACAAGTCCTTCAAGCTCTTGAATTTTAAGCAACACACTCATGATCATACGACTCATTAATGACAAACAGGGCTGCAGCCTGGGCTTTCTAATCATCTTATAAAACCTAGCAGTGTTCATGTGAAGTAGACCCTTGGAGGATTAACAGCCTGAAACCTGCTGTGATGCTCCTTGAGAAATAATTTTTTTTCTTGCAGCTTTTCGTCAGTAATTTGCTCAATGAATTTCAGCCCTCAGATCAATCATTGCTCCACTCAGCCTTTTTAATAGTTTGGAGATTGTAGCAGGTGGAAACAGCATGCTGATGATCTATTTGAGCATTTCCATTGCAGAATCTTATTTGGATTGGTTAAGCTCAATCTTAGAGGAACCGAGAGCATTTCTATTAATGTCAAGCTAGTTAGAAAAATTTGAAGTAGCTTTACATCTGTTTCATTATTGCATAAAACATAAAATGTGAATTTGGATGTAAGAAACTCTCTGAGTAAGTTACCTCTGCAGATTCTATATGCATGACTATGTATGTACGTGCATGCACCCGTGGGCATAATTACATTCACTATTCCTTTCCTCTTCCTTAAAGTGATGACATTTTGCTACGTTGATGGCTGGTCTCAAAATCGTGGTCTCAAATGATCTTCCTGCATTTAGTTTTATGAGTATAGTAAGCCTTTTTATGAAATGAATTCATAATGACCTTGGTGGCGCTGGGGTAGTCTTCTATTCTCCTGAGTTAAGGCAGTAGTAGAGGATAAGCCACAGCAAACACTGAGTTCAGGAGTATCTAAGCGGTGGTCACGTGAGCACTGAGATTCTCCCTTTCTTTATTGTGATCCATCAGGGATGTCCTCCTTCTTCTCCCACTTAGCAACAGCAATGATGTTAAAGGGGAATGGCTGTCAGTGAGGCGCTTATCCTGCAAGCATGAGTGGCTGACTGCAGCAGATGGCCACTGCCCACAGAAACTTCTGATTCTGTATGAGCGCACACCTGCATTCTCAGCACTAGAGGTGGAGTCCAGAGGGTCAGCAATCCAAGGTTAAACTTTCCCATAGAGTGAGTTCAAGGACAGGCTGGGGAATACATGAGACTCTGTTTTAAAAGACAGAATAAAGAGGGGAGTAAGGGAAAAGGAGAAAGAAGAAACAGCCAATGAACAAGGTTAGCTGGACCCACTTCAACACTATTGTTTTATTCATTACAAGAGCAAGCCTCTAAGGTCATAATCAACATACTGCAATGCCCTGGGTTATTTCTCTAGTACCTAAGTGTTCATGAGTGTCCACTCCCTGCCCCAACTCACCAATGGCCTTTTTATGTTTTAGATTTTTGAGGGGAATCAAACATAATAAACGGGTTACTGCTGCTAGTTTCCTAGTGCTACTGTACCTAACACAACATATATTTATTATGGTACAATTACAAATGTAAGAAATTTAAAATTAGTCTCCTGGGGTGAAGTCAAGGTGCTGGCAAGTCTGTGTTTCCTGGTGGAGCACTGAGAGGAAAGACCATTACTCACCTTTTCTAGCTGTTAGGAGCTGCCTGCATTTACTGGCTCACGGCCTCCTTTCAGCAGAGCCTTTATTTACACTGGTCTCTACTTTTGTTGTTATATTTCCTTCTCTAACTTTGAGCCTCCTGCCTTTTGTCCTGAAAACCATCCTTGGAATTACATTGGCCTGGCTGTATAATACAAGATAACCTTCCTACTGTAGAATTCTTCATTAAATTACAACAATAAAGCTGCATAAACCATGAAAGGCATTGCAATGCAGCTTCAGGGGTCTAGAATGTGGATGTCTTTAGGAGAGATTATTCACTGTACTATATTATCAACAACTTCGATTGTAATATATTTTCATGCTCTGCCAGGTGGTAGCACCCATATGGTCATTTTCTTCACTATGAGCCTGTCTTGTTACATGGAACCATTCAAGCTTGATGTGGCCCAACTATATATTGAGAAAGATGCTTAATCCATGATACAACTTTCCTCAGCAAAATTTGGCTAAGTAATCTCTTAGTACTTAAGTACAACCAGCAGCCCCCCCCCCCCGTCATTTACTCTGCCTTCAGGGGCATTCTACAAAGCCTTTGATTGTGCAATATAGTAGGTGTGTGTGTGTGTGTGTGTGTGTGTGTGTGTGTGTGCGCGCGCGCTCATGTACACATGCATTTGTGAATTTCATCTCATGGTATACATCCCCATTCCATTCTAATGATTTCTTTTAGAACTTCCTGATCTAGAACTGAGGTGAAGGAGAAAGTTAGGAGAAGGTTGTACTCTCACATCTGTTTCGGGGAGATTTTCATTCATTCTCTAAACCAGTGCAGTCAGGTAGGTCTATGACAAGGAGAACAAACTGCTTGGGTTATAAACAACTAGCAAGGTGCTCTTAGTCATTGTTTCATCAAAGCTTCATCTCTGGTTTTTCATCCCGGGTTTCTATGGCTACCACTTAATGCTAGTGCACTTGGAATTGCCTCTCACAGTGTGAAGTCTGTGGTGGCATAATGATTCAGACCACAGAACTCTTAACATTTTAAGAATACCTACCAAAAAAGGTTGACAAAACTTAAAGACTCTCCATAGTCAATTCTGCAACAGTGTGGTGGTTTGAATATGTTTGTCCTAAGGGAATGGCACATTAGGAGGTGTTGCCCTGTTGGAATAGGCATTGCCTTGTTGGGGGAAGTGTGTCACTGTGGGGGTGGGCTTGTAGATCCTCCTCCTAGACATGTGGGAACCAATCTTCTCCATTTGCTTTCCGAACAAGATATAGAACTCTCAGTTCCTCCAATAAGATGCCTGCCTGGATGTTTCCATGCTTCATGCCATGATGATAATGGACTGAACCTCAGAACCAGTAAACCAGCCCCAATTAAATGTTTTCCTGTTTAAGAGTTGCCTTGGTCATGGTGTCTGTTCACAGCAGTAAAACCCTAATTAAGACAGATTAGGGGGTTGCTTGGTATCTATTTGGTCTCAGACCCCAGCTGATAAGCTGAGATTTTCAGTATCCATCTATAGAGGTACAGGTACAGGATCAGCATTATTGTACAATAGAAGGAACATAGAGAGATTTCTCAGAATTCTCTTATAGTAGTGGATGCCAAAGAGAATCTGTGTCTAACTCTTGAAATTTCTGCCATCCTCTGTGCCAGTTGTGCCTGGCACACCAACTCACCTACAGAATGGGAGACAAATCTCTGCTAACTACAAATATGACTGAAGTGTTTGACCCCAATAGTCTCTTCTTTAGTGAACAGGGGTAACAGTCTCTCAGAAATGGATCATTTTTGTAGTGTATGCACAGTTCACAGTTCTTTGTATGATCATACCAACAAAACTACTCCCTCGTGTAAGGCTTGGGGAACATTGTAGAAGAGAGGTAGAAAATCTTAAAGAACCCAAGGATCAGTTTGCCCTCTCCTGGTACCCCAGCTCCATTTTGTCCATTTTTTTTTTTTTTGTGATTAGCGTATAGATGATCATATAGTGCACATTCCTTAATTCAGTATTAATTTACTAAGAATGAGACTAGGGGAATTATCCCATATCATTGCAAATCGCTGTCAAGTGTTTTGTTTATTCTGTAGTTGATTGGCATTTGGTTAGTTTTACAACCAGGGACTCTCAGGAGCAATGTTATCAAACTTTCTGGTACACGTGTTGGGAAATTTATGAATAGATTTGTGTGGCAAATACTTAGAATTTCTGGGACCATAGGCTGTTTAATAGCTCATATTACCAAGTAGTTTTTAAAAAGAGCTGAACTAATTTATGGCTTTATCAATAATAATTGAGCTTTATGGATATTACGCATAGTTGTCTGTACCTATATCGTTTGTTCCTTTTAATCAGATTCTTAAGTGCATTTATATGCTAGACTGTTGTTTTTAATTTTTACCCAACATCTACATGATAACTGCAGTTCCATGGGATCATGTAGTAAAAAAAAAAAAAATTAAAAATTCAGATGTGGGGCTTCTCCCTGGATGAAAGACACACACACACACACACACACACACACACACACACACACCTACACAGCTTTATATTTTTAAATATGCCTTAGGCAGCACAGTAGCTAGACAGCTGCCTGCCCTTTCTGCTGTTAGAATTTACTTTCAGTAATCCCAAGTTATCATGTACTATTTACTATTTTCCATTCTTAATCCAATTGGGCAGCCCTCTGGGTGGTGTTCTCTTTGTCCTTAGACCATGGTGGCTCTCCTTCTCCCTCCTGCAAGTTCTTCTTCCTCCATGGAAGCTCCTTCTCTTTCTTCTACTCATGGTCCTCTCTCTAAGCCCTCGAAACTTCACCCTTAACCCTACCCATCTCTCTTCTACCCAACTGTTGGCTATTGGCATCCCTTTTCATCAATCAGAAGGTCTTTGGGACCAGCACTTAGCATTACAATAGACAGTAAAAGGCAAAACCTCACATGTCTTAGAGTAATGAAATGGATTATTACTTCAAATATTTATTGGCTATTTGTTGTCTTTCTTTTGTGAAATGTCCATTGCTTTTCCCCATTTACTCTAATGTTTTTCTTTTTTGTTTTGAATAATAGTTTTGATCCACAAGATTTAAATCTAAAAGCAGAAATTCTAAAATCATAGAGTAAAATGTAGGGAAAGGAATAACAGAAATGTTTTGAAAGGAATTTCAGTCACTCAAAAAAACATGTTGGCTACTAACAAATACTCTTGCAGAGGACTTGAATTTGAATTCCAGCATGTACATGGAACATCTGGTTGCAGGGGATTTGACACAATTTTCTAACTTCTGTAGGCATCAGGTACATGGTATACATAGTATACATACAAATGTATATACATACATACATATATATGAATGTACATACATACAGGCAAAATTCATAGAGAATGGGAAAAGGAGAATAGTTATACATCACTAGTGGGTATGAAAGTTCATCTAAGGACTCTAGAAATTAGCATGAATATTTCTCAAACACACAAAACCAACTGACCATATGAGCAGCCAGATCACTTATGAATATTTATACGAAGTTTTCTAAGACAACATATCAAAGGGATACTTGTAAATCAGTGCCTATTGAACCATCATTAACTATTCTAAGTTTTATAACCAGCACAGGTATCAGTCAATAATGTATGGATAAAGAAAACATCATATGTTTTGTATATATATTTATGTGTATTATTTTTTTAACCATAAAGAACAAAGTCATGCTATTTTCAAAACAATGGATTCAACTAGAGGCAAATCATTTAAGTTGGTTCCATAAAGATGACTGTCACATTCTTTCTCATTCGTGCCTTCTCTATTTTATTGAGATGCATGAATTTATGCATGTACATATGACATAAAAGTAGAAGTGAAATATCGTGGGCAAAGGAGACTTATGGGAAGGAGAAAGGGAAGAGAGGAAGATAGAGTGGTACAGCCAGCATTATGCTCAGAGTAGATACTTGTATGAATATGTCCTCTGGAGACCTAGCGGCACATACAACTGAGACATACAAATTAAAGTCTTCAAAACATTTAAATACACTTTTTGCTGTATATTGTAAAATGTTATGCTTAACCTTTGTCCTACTGTGGGTAATATCTTTTTAACAACAGTATTATGAGTTTTAATATAATCCAATTTATCTTTTTTAAAACTTTTACAGTTTGTGCTTTTTGTACCCTATTAAAAAGCTATTGCCAATTTCAGGGTCATGAAAAAAAATTGTCCTATATAGTTTTATTACCTCTGTGAAACATAATTTATGTTAGGTCATTGTTTTAGACCAGGTCCTGAAGTCTATAGTAACAGATCAGGACAATCTAAAATGGAGGTAGCTGCTAGTACCATGTGATTAAATTGAGCGTTAAAATGAGTAATTCTCTCTCTCTCTCTCTCTCTCTCTCTCTCTCTCTCTCTCTCTCTCTCTCTCTCTCAAGATTCTCAGTGACATATTAGAAGTTGCATAGTCTTTGTAAGCTGGCTTGTTGAGGAAGTTCCCTCTTCTGTAACCTTATAAGAAAAAGGACGTTGACATTACTAACCTGTGTTTAGATACTTACTTATTCAGCTCTTATCTGCCACAAAACAAACAAAACAACAAGAACAAGAACAACAACAACAACAACAACAACAACAAAGAAAAAAAAACTTGTCTGTCAAACTCTATATTGATAGACCAGAAGTGGCCTGACTTAACTGATGCTGAATACAAGCTGATCCGACCCTTAAATTCAAGCTGTTGAAAGTCTTAAAATACCTTTAAGATGTATCATTTTAGTTCTTCTGTTCAGATTCTCAATTCATAAGAAATGAATGTCTGAGCACAGTGTAAGGTATAGTCAAAATATAATTTTTACAACATGTATATTCAAGTGAAACAGTAGTTATTTAGTTTACAGCTTTGTAAGTGGGAGAAGGGGTATAATAAAGAAGAAAAGCAAGAGAGCCAAACATTGGCAGCAGCCACATGCTCAGGGGGAACAATGTAAGAAACAAAATAAATATGAAACTTATGACTGCTGTTCTAAACATAGTTCTGTAAACATTTTATACTCTAAAAATACCTCTGAAATACTTAAGATATTTGCTAGTTTAAAAATATCTCTTTCTTCACATTATTTGGAAAAATTTTAAGTACCTCTTGGGTGGTTTGAAGTTTTGAAATCTACTATATTGTAGTATAAGTCAGGAATGGGGAAGGTCAGAGGCCTTAAGAGGGAGAATGGAGCCCGTATTGCATCTTGCATGCACTGCACACTCCAGAGGACATTCCTGGGCTCTAGAGTGATAAGGCTAAGGACATGGCAGAATACAAGTGTCTACAAATGAAGTGAGATCCTTTTCTTGCCCAGACCACAGCCCATTTGGCAGTGACTTTTCTGGTGGCTGCCCAAATTCTTTGATGGTGATTAATAAGTGGACCATGATACTATTTCTTTTTGATCACGGTGTCCTTGCTTCTTCAAGGATCATTCAGTTGAAAACTTCAAATATGTGTCTATGATTTTAATGTGACTGGAAGTTATCACATTCCACAAGTGAAAATCCACAGAGTCCATAAAGCAGTGAGGGACCAGCACAGATTGTCCAGAAGCACATCGGGGGCTCCATGTGCTGGGCCACATCTTGGGGTTCATCTTCAGTTTGTACCTGGCAACTGGATTTGGCAGCTACCAACATGAAGTTGTGTCAAAGAAGAGCCCAGCTCCTCCATGTTTTTATCCTGTGCCTGGTGAGGCAAGCAGATTCTATGACCCAGCACATGTTAGGCCAGTGCTCTGATGGTTAGCTTACTGTTTCACTGAAAGCAGAAGTGAGCAAATCCTGGCTGACTGGGTGGTGCTATTTCCATGAACTGTACTCAGTCAAGAAGTCAGGGAGAAAAGGTGATTTTTTTTAACTTCTTGACTTTGTCAAAAAAAAAAAAAATTTCCTCGTTTGTTTAGACTCTCGATTCTAAAAGTTGAAAATTGTTACAGGCAAGAGAAAAAAGTTTTAGAAGTACAAATATGACCTTGAAACTAAGAAAATTAAGCCTTTAGAACACTGTTATCTTATGAAGTTATCAAGAACACAATACATTTTTTTTTTAACCCTACAGCAAGTTTTTCCATAGTAATACCTTACAGAGCATGATGCACTTATTACGGACAGTTAATGCATATTGGTTTGTTTTATATCAACTAAGACCCGTTGTTTATTATGATTTTCTGCATTCCCCCTGATACCCTGAGTTAAAGGGTTCTAGGAGCCCATCCATATTGCCTTGTTATATTTAGTGATTATCTTTTCTTAGGCCCTTCTGGCTTTCACAGTTGTCTCAGGACCATGTGTTCTTTAAGAGTTTCAAAAATCTAGTATTTTGTTAAGTATCCTGAAGTGGGATTTTCTTGATGTTTTCTTATGATTACGCTGGAATTGTTTGATTTTAGGAGAAAGGCCATCTAAGTAAGTATGGTACTCATCATGGGATAGTCGTAAGCATACTGTCATGTGTCAGCCTGGATGACCTTACCCACAGCTATCTGGTGATCAGTTTTGCTGTTTTTCTTCACTGCTACCAGAAGGACTGGATTAAGACCTCTGAAAACCCTAATGTATTAAAAGGGCCACATGTCACATAGTCTTCTCACATTTATATATAAATTATACATTATATGTATTAATTATATATTTATGTAACGTGTAGTATATATGTATGTGTATTTACTAAATCTAAAAGTAAGGTTTGTTTTTTCCAAAGATGATGATATGTTTTATTCTTGTAATTTTTTGACATTATGAAAGTTTTACTAATTTTAGTGTTTCCTTCAGTTGCTGTCCTGAGGCCATACGTATTTGTCCCCAAAGTCACCAACCAATAAAAGGACTTTGGAAGTGGCCTTACTCCTCACTTCACTTGTAACATTTTCCTATCTTCTCTCTCATTCCCTTTCTGCCAGACACAATGAGCATTTTCCCCTCCACATAACTGGTGGAAATGCAAGGTCTCCTTGTCTTGAAATGAATCTAATTTTCTCAAAATATTTATTTAGTTCTGAGTGTTTTAAAGAAGTTGAAGAGTTTGGAAAAATAAAGAGTCTACAAAGAGTAATAGTCAACCTTTGCCAAATGTAGGACTCATTGCTCTCAGGGGCTTCCCCATGGCCAGTAAGATGTGACTGGGGGCTTAGCAGCCTTGTAGACACTTTCCAAATCTCATTTCCATCTTCTACATGTGACCTTGTGGCCTGGAATTGAAGGGGTGGCAAACATCTGTTGAGGTTCTCCCCATGTGGGGGGCTATGCTGGGCCTCATGAACTCAGGACAAATGACTAAAGCCACACTGCTAGCAGAAATGGAACCACCATGACTGTCATCCTCATCACCTGGCCTAGGGTTGGCTTTGACTGCTACTCTGGACCACTATGCTGGACCACTGAAACTTACTTTATCATTCTTTTATCAGTCTGGTTCAGATAAAAACCGTGTACAGTATGAACTATTGGGTTATAAGAAGAACAATTTTCTTATCTCCCGTGAAACACTCTGTTTTCATGTGTGTGTGTGTGTGTGTGTGTGTGTGTGTGTGTGTGTGTGNGAGAGAGAGAGAGAGAGAGAGAGAGAGAGAGAAGGGGGATTCAATCTGAAAAAGCAGCTAAGACATAGATAGAATGGGCACAGCGGCTCTTGTTGTAAGCTTGATCCTCAAGAAAGTCAAGGTTAGCTACTTGTGATTCTCCATTGTTAGCTTAGTTTTTTAAAACAAACAAACAAACAAACATTTTTTTTAGATATTTTCTTCATTTACAATTCAAATGCTATCCCAAAAGTCCCTTATACACTCCCCCAACCCTGCTCTCCAACCCACCCACTCCTGCTTCCTGGTCCTGGTATTCTCCTGTATTGGGGCATATAATCTTTGCAAGACCAAGGGACTCTCCTCCCAATGATGGCCGATTAGGCCATCTTCTGCTACATATGCAGCTAGAGACACATGCTAGCTCCTTGGGTACTTTCTCTATCTTCTCCATTGGGGGCCATGTATTCCATCCAATAGATGACTCTGAGCATCCACTTCTGTATTTGCCAGGCACAAATATCACAAGAGTCAGCTATATCAGGTCCTGTCAACAAAATCTTGCTGGCATATACAGTTGTGTCTGCGTTTGGTGGTTGATTGTGGTATAGATCCCCGCATGGGGTAGTCTGTGCATGGTCCTTCCTTATGTCTCATCTCCAAACTTTGTCTCTGTAACTCCTTACATGGGTATTTTGTTCCCCATTCTAAGGAGGGACGAAGTATCCACACTTTGGTATTCCTTCTTCTTGAGTTTCATGTGTTTTGCAAATTGTGTCTTGGGTATTCTAAGTTTCTGGGCTAATATCCACTTATCAGTGAGTATTTTAACATTCATCTATAAATCTTGCAGAAGAAGGTGCTGGAAGATTTAATACCTCTTCATTCCTGACTTTTTATACAGTAGAAGTGCATATCAATTACCAATAATAAAACATCTACTGTTAGGTGGGTAGCATTCAGAGCCATTAGGGAATCTACCTTCTTTAGTAATTCTCCCACTTAAGCCCATATATACTGTTATCCATACCAGACATTTCAATTATTTCCTATTGGATAAAACCATTATATTCTCTTTTAATGAAACCAGCCAGCTAGCTCTAATTTACAAAATGCTAAGCAGAAAAAAGATTGAGTATTATATTACAATCAGCAATTTTATTGGACATATTGAACATTTGATGGGAAAGAGAGAGAACACTTTTGAAAGTCAAGGTTGAAGTTTATAGTTCACTCACTGATTTTTATAAATTTCACCATACCCATTTGCCACCTAATTATTATTCTTTGTTAGAAAACAAGAGTCTCTCTCTATACTCATTTAAGAAAAGTAGTTAATTTATTCAAAGCTCTGTACCCATATGTACCTAGTTGCTTCCTAAGCATTCCAACAGCTATTTTCAATCTCCTTTCTTGTTAACAGAACCTCCATTTTGTTCAGAATAATAATTACAGATTTCCGATCAGTGTATGCTAGTCATGAAGTCCTTTTCTGTTCTCAATGAGCTTTCTTTACACAATTCAAAGTACTTTGACTTTGATATAGAAACTGAAGGGATTATTTTGGTAAAACCTGGAGATCTTCAGTTTCTGGAGAAGGCTGGCTGTCTTAGGGTTCTATTCCTGCACAAATATCACGACCAAGAAGCAAGTTGGGGAGGAAAGGGTTTTCATTAGAATGTAACTTCAGTGCTAATTTCTTAAAGGCTTGTCTTATTTCTCTACTGCTTTTTCATCTTTGTTGACTGCACCAAACTGCTTTCTTCTGGGCTGGTTCCACTCCCTGTTAGCAGCTTTCCTCACCATGTATCCCATGGCTCTGGCATCTTTAACNTCTTTGAGTCTCCAAGGCAATTTCAATGTTACAGCTTCTTGTTTCAGTGTCTGGGATTCCACTTGGTCTTTTGGGCTCCTCCTAAAGGCTGGCATCACTTCTCCAGCTCTGCCCTCTGTAGCACTCTAAGCTCAGGTTGATCCACTCCACTATGGTTTCTGTTCTTGGTGATCATTCCATGGTACTGACATCTCCAATACACTGGGGTGTTCCACTCCAACTAGGTTTTACCAATAGCCTCTCATAGGCTCTCTTCTTGGTGCCAAACCTCAAATCCTTTGCATGACCCCTTCAGTCCTGGGCCTTCAACTTCAACTGAGGCTGCACCTTCACTCATGGCCTTCCACAGCCTCTCACACTGCCAAGCCTCAGCTACTCTTCATAACCCATTCATGCTTTCAAAACCAGTACCACTTTAGTGACTCTTTCCCGTTACCAAGTACAGATGCAGCGGGAGGTCCAACCTTGGCTATCTCTGGAACACAGCTTCTATGTGCTCGTAGGAAACACTTGCCAGGAGATTTCACCTCAGTGATGCTGGTCTCTTCTTAATCACCGCTAATTTCTTAGCTCCAGCTAGCCAGCACCGATTGTCCAAGTAGTCATTTCTATTATTTATTCTAAAGCCAGAGTCGGTCCTGCCGGTCCTTAGCTCAGCGGCCTAAGGATGGGGCGGCAGCTGAGGATGCAGAGGTTATCATTTCTGAGCTGTGTTCCTGAGATGCTTGATTGACCCTTGAAGCAATGTGGACAGAGATTCTCACGTGTGTTTATTTTAACCACCGGACTCAGCATCGTGTCTTAATGTTCACATACGTCAGAACTTTCATAAGAAAGAGAATGGGAGTCTGGTTAAACAAAGATGACTTCATCAGAGCCTTGAAGAGAAGAAATCCCTGTCTTCTGATACTGTATGTGGTCACTGTAGTGGGCACAGATCAGAAGTTTTACAGTTTACTTGGAACATCTAAAACAGCAAGCCAGTAATGAACAACCCTCCATGGCTTCTGCATCAGCTCCTGCTTCCTGACCTGCTTGAGTTCCAGTCCTGATTTCCTTTGGTGATGAACAGCAATGTGGAAAGTGTAAGCTGAATAAACCCTTTCCTCCCCAACTTACTTCTTAGTCATGATGTTTGTGCAGGAATAGAAACCCTGACTAAGACACTGGCTTTCCAGATGACCAGTTGCACCTCTGGTACCCTGTCTCCCCTGTTTCTCCCTCCTTGGAATAAATGTGATGCCGGATGCTATAGCATTCATCTTCTGATCACAAAGCCACATAAAACAGAAGAATAAAAGGAATAACTTCCATACAGTCATCGCTTGCCTTTTCCACACTGCCTGTCTTCAGGCATCCTCTTACATATCCCATTACATTTAGGGTCCTCCTTCATTTTGGAATTCCAGAATCTCTACAATTATGACTACGTTAGTGGTTTAGGAAGAGTGGAAGAATGTTCTTTCAACCCTAGGAGCTAAGGAATATGATGAAGAGATGGTGTCATAGATGTGTCTTTGCATCACTCTGAAAGGCTTACTGCTACTTTCAAAACTGGCTGCAGTGCACAGTGCCTCGGATGCTTTAAAAAGTATTTCACAGAATGTGGCACTATTTATGCCCTTGTTGTCATGGAGATTGATTTGCATGGGAAACTCATTGGTGGTTTGAGTTGAAAATGATCCAGAAGAGTTGAATTTGAAGAGCAGTAGACACAACCAGTTAAAAGAAAACTTTAAGTGTATATAGAAGTGATATAAGATGGAGTCATTCTCAATGCATTTGTTTATTATAAATGTTATGTGTAACATGAGAACATTTTTCATAGCCACTTGGTGACATGTTTCTTTCTTTGGGAGCATAGAATGGTTACTCTTACAGCTGATTGTCTACCCATCCTCACACAGTGTGGTGAATTATAGAACCTTCTAGTTGGTTAAGCCACGCCTTGTTAGAAATCTTTTGGAGCTGAACTCATTCCCACCATACACATGGAAATGTCAAACTCTGGTTCTACAAGCTGCAAATGCAAGTGTGGTAATCCTCCTCTGCCGTTATGTTCAAGAGTCCACTTAGTATGGCCTTTTAGTGGCCAGGCATTGAAATACTGCCTTTAAATACCTGACTTACGTGTACTGTGTATTATCTACTAAGTTATAAAACACACTCTCTCTCTCACTCTCTCTCTCTCTCTCAGCATCAGTTTACTTCTACCATCAGACTTGTGTGTTCTGACAGACATAAGCTTATACAGTAACATACCTGGCCCAGCTATAAGGTTGTTGAGCATGGCCTTGAACTTGTGTTAATAGATTTCTCTGGCTCAATCCTTTGGTTTTGGTTTTGGCTGAAGTACTGGCTTTCAAAGCCCCCAGCCTGAATATAAGAGGTTATGGGATTTCTCAGTTGAGCCAGAAGCTCAGACTATGTCTCCTTCTGAATAGTTATGTATATCCTATTGGTTCTGCTGTTGTTGAGATCCCTGGCTAAAATAAGCTCCCAACTGGATTTTATGATGTGAGTAAATCAGTCCTCTACCAGAATGAAGGCTAGATATTTTTACTAGATGTGTTCTCAGTGTGGAGAATAACGTGTTCCCGGCAGAATTTATTGTCTTTTCATCGTGCAAAAAGCTTTTCTTACTCAGAAAGACTTGTCAAGGTTTTCTCTTGTTAGTTATTTTATGGTCATTACTCTTTATAACTACTATCTATGGTTATTGTTATTATCCATAATCAGTTGGAACTAATTTGACCAGAGTGAGTACAGTCATTCCTATTAGATGTACACCTTTTGCCATCCAGAATAGTGCTCTTTTAGGAGAACTGACTAACTCTTTGTCCTACAAAACCATCTCTTACTCTCTAGCTTTGAGGAAGTATTTGTTATTTCATGATGATGATTATTTTTTATTATGTGGTGTTGACTTCCCTTTTTCTTACAGGCCTAACTCCAGTGTGTCTGTGTACCGTTACACGCAATGAGGGGAAGAGATGTGTACTAAATCCCACATATTGTGTAGACTGCAGTCACACACTACTTATACTGACTTCAAAATGGCACCTGGACTTGCTATCCCTGGTGTCAGTTGTCTGGTAACTAACAACACTGGTGGAAACCTAGTGTTGTGTCCACACTGATAAGTTTTTTTGAGGCTTGTTTGCCCCACTCCCAACCCAAGTAGCCTCTAAATTACCATTTTCCATTTCACTTTCATCATATTTGTGAAAGAATTCTTAAGAAGTACATGTGTCTGATGGGCCAGTCATCACAATAGCATATCTCCCCTGTTTTTGCAGTGCCCATGATCTCATGAGAACTCGAGCCCTGTGTAAAGGTCACTTGGGCTGTGTGACAAGCCATTTACATGACCAGAACATTTGTTCTTTGAAATAGATCCTGGCAGCTTTTTAGGATAGAGAATAGTTATGAACATAGGATACTGGCCTTGAAGTTGCGTTCACAACTTTCCAGCGTGCATCTGGCTTCACTGTGCTGAGTGTAAAGTCACATAGCCTCTGCTCACCATGACCATGACTGAAAAGCATTTCCTGTTGCACACAGGTCAGCATAAGAAATCAACAGGATGAGAAAGTTTGCAGATGGTATCTGGCACTTAATAGGACCCTAGAATTTCTGTAGGGGCGAACAGGAGTCCAGTGAAGAGCTGTCTCAAAGTCAACGTCCTGACTCATGTGTCTGTGGGAAGGGCTGGAAAGCGTCTGGGAAGACCATTTCTCATGAGCACACTCTTCCCATTCCTAACGCATGATGTTGATTCAAGAAAGACTTGGCGCTTGAGCCCCACGAGTCAGACAAAGCCACCCCATTCTAAACTACAGACAGCTGTTGACATGATTACAGAATCAGCCTTGCCATTTAAAGATGATTGGATACCACTGACAAGATCATCTGGGCACCGAAAATGTGCTTTGCTTTTTTTTTTTTTCTGGAGAACGGTTATGGCCTCTGTTTATGGGGCTCACCATAATTTGAATTTGAGTGCCTGTGCTCTGCCTTGGAGACTATAAAATGAGCCAACTCATCCTGCTCCTTTAGTAAAACATCCTAAATGGCACTGCATATTGGGTCTGTAAATCTACCTTTTCCAACTGAACATCTCCCTAGACATTACTGAGCTATCTGATGCCTCCCTCTTTCCTCTCCCCCATTTCCTTCTCCTCTCCCCTCTCTTCTCCTCTCTCCTCTCCCCTCCTCCCTCCTCCCCTCTGGTCTATAGGTCCCTACAATTCTGTACTGTTGTTGGAACCCCCCCCACCAAGTCCTTATTATTCGATACATTAAAACAAGACTGCCTCTGTAAACCAGACTACAGCTTCCTCCTGAATTAGTTTCCCACACAATATTGTCTTAGAAGACTGATTTTGTCAGCTTTGCCTGCAGGAGAAGTTAGATAAATATTAAATATTGCTTTTTATATCTATCCAGACAACTGCATCAAGAACATTTAAGTGCCTCTTTTCTGCTCCACGTTTTGTAACCTGCTACATTTTTTCAGCTGCAGGCTCCCTTTCCCTCTGCTGTTAATTGGTATTATGTGTCTGCTGGCTGAGAAGGAATGTTTAGACAACGGTCTGTACAAACCGAGATGTAATTAGTGAGACAAGTTGAATTTTGAATACACCCAATAACACCACACTAACCTTTCATCCAGGAGCAGAACTAGAAAAAATGGTGAAAAACCAAACTCCCCAAAATGCCATGGCTAAGTGTCCAGCAGGGAGCCCTGCTGTAGATCTGTTATTAACAGCTTCACCATGGCCAATGGGTGGAGAAGGTTGAAGAGGACTTCCTAATTAGTGCTTGCTATAATATACATCAGCTGCCCAATATTGGAACAAGGTAGGGCCAGCTGTCATAAGGGGAAACCCTTAAAGCAGCACAGTTCTTTAATTCTCTCTTTTCTGCTCTTCCACAGCCCTACAGCCGGGCAACCATCTGTGACACACTCTCCTACTGTTACAGGGACCGCTAACACTCCAGCTCACTGGCCATTTGAAAGGGACAATTTTCTAACTGATTTTCTAACTGATGGCTCCCAAAGGCCAAACTAGAAAGATTGTTCCGTTCTTGAGACCAGATAGGAAACTCCTGATTTCTAAGAATGAAGGACAGTTTCAAAAGCTAGCGAAGAAAACCCTCGTGGTTTCCACAGTTCCCGTTCTTGGACTTCAAGGATGAGACACTGAAAACTCTCATTAACCCTGACAGTGGAGTCCAGTGCTAACTGCTTATGGAGACCGGTGAACTCTCAGGCTAACCCTCAGGCCACCCATATTTTTCTAAGTATTTTTTTTTTGCAACAGATTTCATAGAGCTCATGGCTCTATGTAGCTGAAGGTGACCTTGAACTCTTGATCTTTTGGCCTCTCTAGAGCTCAGGCTGGCCTTGCATCTACTATGTAGCTGAAGATGGCCTTGAATGCTTGATCTTCCGGCCTCTAGCTCCTGTGTGATAGGCCATAGGCCCCTGCAACTGGACTTGTCCCCAGCTTTGTTTCTGAATTTCTTCAGGAGCTGCTCACACGTTCCTGGAAGCTGGCACCTGACTGAGAAGATGGAACTTTCTGGGTCGAGCATGAGTACACAGTGGATAAAGTGGATACAGAGACAATTATGGATTAAATAACCACACCCATGTGGTAGGTGGGTTGTACAGTTTTGCATTCTTTGCTTTCCATCATTTCACTATGAGTAGAGCAGTACAGTTTAACCCATATGCCATTTCAAAGTCACCTTCTAGTAAATCATCATCAGACGAGAACTTGAACATGACGTTAGAAGCAGAAGCCAACTTGCTGAGAAATCAGCCGGGCTTCCCCCAACAGTCATTTGAATGGGGTTTTTAGAAAAGTAGAAAATTTCCAATTCTAGACAGACTCTCCGGTTTTCAAATCTTTCCCATAGTCCCTCAAACATTGAGTCTTAGGGCCAGCTGCTTTCCTCGTGATAGACATACTTTGTCTTGTGCCCTGGGAAATCAAAGTTTCATTCCAACCTGGATATAGATAAGGGCCACTAAGCCAGACATAACTGTGAGGCAGGTTTTTGGGGGTGGAGTTGGTAGCCATCTGCACACCCTAGAAAGATGCAGCATTGAAGATGATGAAGTGGAGAGAGCAAGGAAGGAACTGTCAAAGACAACATCTTTCTGATGTGTATGGTGACCTCACGGTGGACCTCTGCAGCTGGTGTGTGTGTGTGTTGGTGGGGGAGGGGGTTGAGAAGGGATCTATAATAGACCTTGTACAAGGACTGGCTTGAAATGAAGAATCCCTATTAGCCCTGGCTCTGCCTGTGAAGTATGCAGCCTAAGGCATGTCATTTCCCATCTTATTTTAAAAGCAAATAGATGAAGTAATTTATGCATCGATTCAGTGCTCTTTTCTTTGTTAGAAACTTCGTGATGAAACGGAAATGACACATTTTTAAAGCAGAAGAGAACTTCCAGTTGTATGCTCTATGGCCTGGTCTAGTGATATTCCTTAGTTTCTTATTCATAACATGAAGAGAACAAAGGCCAGAAAGTTGTTATAAAATGACAGCCAGCATCACAAACACTTTCCAAAGTTCCAGATTATGGATGACTGTAACCAGAAAGATCACCATATCCAGTGGTGCCATGACCTAGTCTGAAATAGACACAAGTTGGAGAGTGGCAATTGCTGTGAAGAGACTCTATGACCACACAACTCTTATAAAGGAAAACATGTAACTGGGGCTGCCTTACAGTTCCTATGTTTAGTCCATTTTCACCATGGCAGGAAGCATGGCGGCATCTGGGTAGCTATGGTGCTGGAGAAGGAGCTGCAAGTTCTACATCTGGAGCTGAAAGCATCAGGAAGAGAGAGAGAGAGAGAGAGAGAGAGAGAGAGAGAGAGAGAGAGAGAGAGAGACTGGGCTTGGCTTGAGCATTTGACACTTCAGAGCTACTTCCAGTGTGACACACCTCCTCAACAAGGCCACACCTCCTAGTAGTACCACTCCCTCTGAGCCTATGGGGGGGGGGTCCTTTTCATTCAAACCGCCACCCGGGGTGCAGCGCTAGATTCACTTCTGTCCCTGGTTATAAATAGCCCGGTGTCTATGTAACTCAGAACGAAATAACTCAAACCTCTGGCTCTGTCTTTAAAGAGAAATCTGATGCCACAGGCTTAAACCCATTATAAGGAGTTCCGGTTCCATTGCACACTGTGCCTCAATCCGACTCTGTGGCCTGGAGCATGTCACTTGGCCCTCTTGGCTCTGCCAGGAAGTTCTCCTAGTGGGGGAGAGTGTGGCAAAGTGCGTCAGGCTGCGTCGCTCCCGCCCGGGCAGTGTAAAGGGATTGAAGAATAACTTCTTTGGATGCCCTTTCTGGCACTCTTGGGCTCTCGCGTTGAGAGCTAAAGGATGAGGACTATGTAGAAGCTCTAAAGACATTTGCTTAAGCTCATTGCCACTGTTTTGGCCAATTTAAGCACCTGTAGGAAAACCAGGGAAATAAATCCATATGGTATATTACATTTTCAACAACAACGAACCACTCCTGTTTATAAGAAAATTGACCTTTAGGTAAGTTAGATGCCTGAGAATCACCTGAAAAAAAAAAAAAGATTATTTTTTGGAAAGCTGTGGTGCCTGTGTGAGCCAAGTGTACTTCACAGCTATGAATTTGATAATGCACATTCTCCACAAAGCAACTGTTCGATCCTAGCAGTGATTGGATTTCTGTCCTCTAGAGGTCACTAATGTACCAGATTTAAAGAACATGGAGGCTTGGAATGTGCTCAGGAGGAGCCAAATGTCCTGCTTACACCGTGTGAAAATAGGAATGGAGGGAAAGAGATTACCCTAAGCTAGTCTCCTAGACTAGCAGCAGTGGGAAATCTTGTCTTGAATATTGAATAAGGTATTTTTAAATTGATTTTTTTTTTCTTGGTTTATCTTGGCTTTCCTCTGCACCAACCCAGCTGGTTCTTGTTTTCATTTTTTTGTAGTTTTGTTTCCTTCTTTTTCTTTTTCTTTTCTTTTTTCTTTCTTTTTTCTTCAGATTTTGTACTTTGTATTTTAGGTTGGACATGAACTCCCTATGTATGTTGTTCAGGATAACCTCAAATTCCTGATAGCCCTGCCCCCACCACCCACATGTTGGAATTATAGGCGTGTACCCACCACACCCAGCTAAGAAATTCTTATAATGATTAAGCACCTTTTAGCTGAGACATTAACAGTGGAAGTAAGTTTCCTTGGCAGAGCACGGGGAGACCATGCCTGGAGCAGGGAACGGTGTCTTTTAATTCATTCTGCAGATGCTGAATAGTCTAACACGGGAGGATGCTCTGCAGATTAATCAGAAACTGAACATAAAAAGATCACTTGGGATGTTAAAACATAAGTACTGTCAATCAAGATCCATGGGGTTGGCAGTCGGAGAGTCTTAGACGGTCTTTTCTCCTGTGCCACAGCTTTTCAGTTAACCCAGTGCTGGATGCTCTTTGTCTCCTTTGGAGAGAAGTTGCCTTGAGAATGTGCTTCATGTTGGCAGAGGGATTGCACAGGGAGGTTTAAAGAGCAGGCTGCCGAGAGTCCAGGACATGTTGCGGCATAACCTGCTGCCGGTGGACCATGCTGCTCCAGGCGCGACCTGGGAGTTACCGGCAGAGTTTCACACCATTGTTCCTGCTGCTCTGCTTGCTCTCCAAGGAGAGGAAGGCTTACACCACAGCTTTCCCAGGGTCCAGACACTTGCCAGCAGCTGACCCATCAGGAAATGGGCCTCTCCCCTCTTCCTTCCCACATTCCTTCCTGAGCTTCCCCAGTCCAAGGTGTGGCCCCGCGCCCAGAAGATCTGCTCTGCTTGATTGACAAGCAAACAAAACCTTCCTCTAGATAAGCAAGATCACAGGTCTGTAGGAAATCTATTTGTTTCTGGATAGAGCTTGTCTGCTCTCTCTCTCTCAATAGCTGCACTGCTGACTCCATGGTTTCTTATCATATCTTTAGGATGTGTGGAACAGTAAATCCTGAAACAATGAGCTCTGCTGTGTAACATTTTTTTTAAACAGGCTAATTCACAGTGAAATACTACACTTTGTTCTACAGCGTTTATGGTGGCCTCCCTTGGAGTCCTTAGCCGTTTGTACTGTGCAATAAGAAAGCATAGAAGAAAGACTTCACTTTTGAACTTTCTCTTTTTAATTTAGTTGATAGCATTTGAAATGTAAATAAAGAAAATAATAAATAAATAAATAAATGTAATTTTTAAAAACAAAACAAAGCAAAACAAAAAAAAAGAAATTTGCTATTCCTGACAAGAGCTGGGAATTCAGGAAAGGGTTCCCCTTGTCACTTTTGGGGAGAAGCTTTTAACACAGATGCAACCCAAGAGAGAATGATAGAAAACTGTGCAATATTTTGGCTCAACAAGGTTGTCCCTTGACTTTGTACATTTGTGTGAATAAAGAGCTTTCTTGGGGCTCTGCCATTTTTTTTTTCCTTTGTTGCCACTTGTGTGGCTCTGAGTAAACCTATATGTGTAGGTATTCATGTGTGTGCACATGTGTGTATATACATAAAAGGACCAAAGATAAACTACTTTCAGATTCATTTTGAAGCTGATATCTACCCTAAGATCATTTAATAAAGAGCAAACATGTTTCTTTTTTAAAAGAAATTTTAAAAAGATTGCTTGCAACGGTTATCACTAATATCAGGGCTAGGAAATGTGTATCTTCAGGAGACATATTGTTTCATGTTTTATTTCCCAGATGGACAAAAGGGAGATATATACATAGAAGGGGTGGATAGCACTCTCTAGAATGGCCTGTTCTTAGCCTGTGAGGTGGGTATTGTTATCCATGTTGATCAAATGAGAAAACTGGTGTTTGAGCAGGTGAGCGAATTGCTGTACCTACTCAGCATGTAAAGTAGGATTAGTAATCGAATCCATGTTCTCAGATTTCATCATGTTTTGCTTCTTTAAGAGTATGTTTATTTTCACTATGATGTTTTAAAATGAACATCTGTAACATGTGACCAGGAACAGTGTCCCAACTAGAGCTATATATTCAGCATGGAGATGTTTTATATGGTTGAGGTGGTTTCACTAGGTATGGCCCCATAGATTCATGTGTTTGAATCTTTGGTCATAGGGAGTGTCACTATTAGAAGGTTTGACTTTATTAGAGGAGTGTGGCCTTGCTATAGGAAACGTGTCACTGTGGAGGTGGACTTTGAAGTCTTAAATGCTCAAGCTATATCTCACTGTGAAACATATCCAGCTTCCTAGCTGCTTTCAGATCAAGATGTAGAACTCTCAGCACCATGTCTGCCTGCATGCTGCCATGTTTCCCACCATGATACTAATGGACTAAACCTCTGAAACTGTAAGCCAGCTCCAATGAAATGTTTTCCTTTATAAGAGTCGCCATGGTCATGGTGTATTTTCACAGCAATAAAACCCTTCAAATATACAAGACAAGGTGACAAACAAAGAAAACAAAGAAAAGCACTAGGGTCAGTATTTGTGGCTTAATTTTCTGGTTGTAGTTAGAGAATTTCAAGGAAGTTTATATTAGACTCCTTTCTTCCTGTTTTAAGAAAGGAAGGAAGGAAGGAAGGAAGGAAGGAAGGAAGGAAGGAAGAAAGGAAGAAAGGAAGGGAGGGAGGGCAGGAAAGAGAGAGAGAGAGAGAGAGAGAGAGAGAGAGAGAGAGAGAGAGAGAGAGAGATCCAACAGTACTCATTTAAAGGTTTTTTGTTTTTATTTTTATTTTTTTTTGAGTTTTTTTGATATTAAGTATCTATTTTCAAATCACATTTGGTTGACTCAAGTGTAAAACAATAAATTCAAGAAACACTTGAATAGTGTTTTCCTTGAAGCCCTCCTGGGTTTAAATGAGAAGAGGAATTACATTCTACTAAATGCATTTTGAATTTCTTTGGAGTTCAAACATTTGGAAAGGCATTTATGGCATCTGAGAATGTCCTCTGGACATTTAGAAAAGAAATACCTTATTATCATGTCAGTTTTATCACTCTAGACAGAGATACACTACGTTTTTATTTTTTAAAGAGATAGAAAATATAAGAAACCCAGTGCTGGGAATGAGGAGATGGTTCAGTGGGTAAAGCACTTTCTGTACAAGCCTGGGGACCCAAGTTCAAATCTCTAGCACCCACAGGCAGAGGAGTGTGGCAACGAATTGCTGTAACCCCCGCACTGACGGACAGAATCAAGTGCCGCCTTGTAGCCCTTTGACCAGGCAGTCTAGAACGGCCATCTGCAAGTTCAATGAGAGAACCAGTCTCAGCGTGGAGAAGCAATTACAGAAAACACTGACAGCAACCTCTGGCCACACACACATCTGCATTGGTGAGCACACCCACAAGTGTGTACATGTGTTTGTACACCTATGCAAAGAAGGAGGAGGAGGAGGAGGAATTTGGTTAGTAGCCAAGTGGTGGATCCTGTTCTTAGTGTACCAGGGACCCTAGGCTTGATACCCAACACCCAGACCAAATTTTTTCTGGTTTCCCTTTTTCAGGATAAGAAGAATGGTACAAAGTGAACTTGTATCCACGAGGCAAGGGTGTGATGAAATGTGTGCAACGCTTGGCTTTACCTGTGTTTATTTGCTTCTCTTCCTCTCTTTGGACTTATTTTCCTACCTGCTACTCTTGTGTGTTTTATCTTTTTAAAGACTTATTTTCTAAACCATGACCAAAGCAACTGACAGAAGAAGGTGCTTCATTTGGGGTTCACAGTTGCAGATGGTAATAAAGCCCCCTGAGCATCCTGGTGGGCAGCATGGCAGCAGGCAAGATACAGTCTTGTATTCTGAGAGCTTACGTGATGAGACAGTTACATGGGTTTTTTAAACCTCAAAGCCCACCCTCAGTGACACACCTCCAAGGCCACATCCCCTAGCCTTCTTACACACTTCTACCGACTTCACAACAAGCATTTAAATACATGAGCCTACAGGGGCTAGTCTCATTCAATCCATTGCATGTATGTCAGTTTAAGGGTATGTGTACATGCAAGTGCACATGTCTGCTGAGCCCAGAAAAGGATATTAGATCCCCTGGATTTGGAATTATGGGTACTTGTGAACCACCTGATATGGGTGCTGGGAATTGAAGTCAGATTCTAGAGGAGCAGCAAACATTCTTAATGGCCGAGCCAGCTCAAAATGACACTTCAATGGAGATGCTTACCCTGGCATCTCATTGAATTTTGTTCAAGTATGAGGTTTCTCTCTCTGAATTTTATTGCTTTTGGAATAGTAGTATTTCATAGTTTTGTGATACTACATGAAGGATAATGTCAGCAGGAAAGGTCGGTGCTGGGGAGGAGCTGTCTGAAGAGTTCTTTCTTAACATGAACAAGAGCTGGGTTTGATCCCTACCGTGGCGTAAAACTGGATGTGATGACTCAGGCCTGTAACTCCAGTACTTGGGACTAGAGGCAAGAAAGTCTAACGTTCAAGGTCACCCTTAGCTACATAGTAAACTTCGAGGATAGCTAGGTAGCCAGGGATTCAAGAGATCCCATCTCAAACAAAAAACACATGCACCCTCACTGCATTCCCTAGACCTATAAAAATATCACACACACACACACACACACACACACACATACACACACACTCTCACACACACATACACACACACATACACACACACACATACACACACACACTCTCACACACACACATACACACACACACACACACACACACACCAAAATAGCAACGAAAGCCCCCATCTCCTTGGGAAGGTCCAGGTTTCTTTTCTGTTTTGGCTTTTAAGACAAGGTTACCCTGCATAGCCCAGGCTAGCCTCAGTCTTCTGATCCTGCTGCTTCCTTCCATGCCCTCAATTCTAGAATTACAGGTCTTTGCCTCCAGGATCAGCAGAAACAGCTTTCCTTACAAAATTAGTTCACAAGAATGGAAGCACTTGGAGACACAGCTCCTGGAGGGTCACATTCAGGTTATCGGAGTCAGGGCTCAAAGTCCTACTTCCTATTTCTATTGAAATATACGGAGACTTGGCCAAGGGAGAATGGCAGACACCCTATGATTAATGTCAGAGCTCGAGGTCAGAGTGGAACATGGGGTGATGGTTGGTATGTGATCTTTCAAGCTGCAGCACGAATGCCCCAGGTATGAGACAGTGCTTGTGGAGAACTCCGGAGACAAAGGACGAGGATGCATTCTGTGATGCAAACTGACAGATGGAGGGTGAGACTTTCTCTTCTCGAGTGGCTTATTTTCAGTTCTTCTAGGCTACAGACATGTCCCGGCATATCTTGTAGATTGCAGTGAAGTGCCAAGAGGGTGACATCGACATAAACGACCGGTGTCTGGTGCACATGACTTTCTCCAGCAGTTGGGTGGGGGAGAGTAGGTGACGATGAATACAATATGAGCTGTCGCTCTTAACTGTCGTCAGTGCAGTTGCCATAGATTTATGCCTCAGCCTGGGGTTCAGAGGAAGCTACAAATAAAAGCTGGGGGAGTTGTTCTCCTGCAGAATAAAAATTAACACTATTTTGGGAGCAATGCATAGACTAACACACAATTGCCAAGTTTTCCGATACTCCGTTATCAGATGTATCAAAGCTTTGCTGAACTTGGGGGGCTTTTAGTTGGGACATTGTAGTTTTATTACTTTCCCCTTAGAGGTTTTATCTGGAAAAGAGACAACCAAAGCTCTCTTAATGTAACAGTATGAAGTAAGACTGTAGATCATCACTACACATTTGTTGAGCTCAGGCATGGCTCCCCTATGGTCCTCTGTATTGTAGAACAGTGGTTTTCTAGTCTGTGCCTTGACTTAGAAGACTCCACTTTGATAGGAGGATGGCATCAGTCTTTGGATGGATCTGAAGTACCACTGTTGTCTGGTACCATCCATGATGCGCAGAATGATACATGAATTAGTTCTGGAAATAGGAAGGGAGCTACCCTGTAAACTTACTGAGGTAATTAGAAACTGCAAGAATACATGGACATATTAAAATCTTACTAGGGAAATCAGGTCCAAGAAATTGTTGGTCAAGCCAGACCAAGGAAGAGATGTATCCTGGACCCCATAGAGTGATGGGCAACTGATACATGAGCAGAAGACTTCGGGCTGCTCCTGAGACTTCAGCTCTGCTCGGTCCCCCGTGAGTATTGCTTTTACACTTACTGCAACTGTGGCTTTAAAGACAGATCTTTTTCTAAATAAGGTCACTGCCACCATTCCCAGGGGACTTGTCTTTGAAGCAGGAGGAGCATTTGAGGATTAGGTTTTGGTATTTATAACATCAGGGATAGAGGTGTATGAATCCTGACTAGGAGTAAGAAGGTAGGTATATCAATTGGAAAGGGAAGAGCCCTCCAATTGGTTTTTAAATTTTCCAATACCAAGTGATCAGCCCTAAGATCATGTATGCACAGAAAACATTATATGGGGTGAGCAGGCTATATTTAGTGGTTTAGAAATATATCTGTGTATACACACACACACACACACACACACACACACACACAATTAAAGAAAAGGAGGTCATGAAAGAACAAAAACTTTTGTTAATTTAGCATTAAACACAGTAGACTTCTTTTTCCATTCTGGCCAAATAAGGGTATAATCTTAGACAACAGATTAGATAAAAACTAGGACCTACCCTACAGGAAGAAGATTCAAGCAGTAGCCAGGGTTCCAGGTCATGTCAGAATTCACATAGATAGGCTGTGGTCCATGAAAGAATCTGGTTCCACTGGCAAAAACAAAACAAAACAAAACACACACACACACACACACACACACACACACACACATTAAAGTAGTTGTCTGTCTAGCCATCTTCTGAAAATGAGCAGCAGTTCCTGTCACATTGCTGAAAATCCCTGAATTACTACTCTACACACTATGCTGGTGAGTTTTTGTCAGCTTGATACAAATTAAATTCTTCTGAGAAAAGAGGTCCTCAGTTAAAGCATTTTCTCCATTTAATTGACCCATTGGAGTATCTACTGGGCATTTTCTTGATTAATGATTTTTATGGGTGTGTGCATTTTACAGTGAGTGGTGCCACCCATGGGCAGGTGGTCCTAGGTCATACAAGCCAGCAACCGGAGCAAGCATAGAAAGCAATGCAGCGAGCAGAGTTCCTCTGTGGTCTCAGCCTCAGATCCACATTCCTGTCTCTTCATGACAGACTGTCATCAATATGCCAAAGAAATATTTTTCTCCCCAAGCTGCTTTTGGTCATGGAGTTTATCATAGCAACAGAAAGCAAAATAGGCCCATACCAAACATTAGATTTGTAGTATACTGGTTAATTCTTGATCTCACAGTGTCTGTGACTTGCCACATTCAGTTTGGATGCCAGAAGATGAGACTAATGACCTACTAAGGTATTACGGTTTCGATATGGTTAAAGTGTGTCCCCCCTCCCCCGAAGGGGGTTCCTGGGTTGAAACAATTCCTTCGGTAAAGTACTGTTCATAATGAAATTTTGATCTTACTGTGATGTCTGGAGCCAGAGCCTTGGAGTTGTCCTTGCTAAGGTTACTATTGCTGTGATGGAAAACCATATCAGAAGTAACTTGGGGAGCAAAAGAATCTTTTGTCTTCACTTACCATTCACATCACTGTTCATTATCAACGGAAGTTAGGGTTGGAGCTCAGACAGGATCAGAATCTGGAGGGAGGAGCTGATGCAGGAGCCATGGAGGGTTGCTGCTTACTGGCTTGCTCCTCATGGCCTACTCAGCCTGCTTTCTCAAACACTCAGTAGAGCCTGCCTAGGGAGTGGTCTAGGGTGGCCCCGCCCACAATGGGCTGAGCTCTCTCACCAATCACTAATGGAGAAAATGTCCTACTGTCTCGCCTATATCTGAGGGAGGCATTTTGTCAATTGAGATTTCCTCTGCTCAGCTGACATGAGCTTGTCAATTTGACATAAAAACTAGCCAACACATGGGCAATGACTAGATTAAACAAAGCCATCAAAACCTGAATGATTGAAGCTTAAAAAAAAAAATAAGAAAAGAAAAAGAAAATCTCTCCCTCCCTCTCTGTCCTTTTTCTCTCACACATGCAGAGACACATATGCAAACATACAACACACACACACACATACACAGACATATACACACCCATACCCACAGACACATAGACAAATAGATATACAAACACATACACATAGACACCCACACACACAGATAAAGCCCCCATACACAGACATGCACAAATACACATACATAGGTATACACATAGATATACACATACACACATACACACAGAGAGAGACATAGACACACCCACACTCACAGACACACACACACAGACAAACAAAGACACATAGACATACACACATAGACACAGACACCCCCTATACTCCCATATTCAGGTACCCCACCTCACACACAGAGACACACATACAGATATACACACATCCACAGATACACACATCCACAGACATATATACACTCACAGAAACATACACAAAGACACATAGATACAGAAAGACACCTCCCACTCTCTGACTGTTTCTCTCTCTTTCACACACACACACACACACACACACACACACACACACACACACACACACACACACACACACACACACACACACACACACACACACACACACACACACACAATGCCTGCCTTTTGCTACATGATGCCTTGCTTCTTCTACAGTGACAATAAGAAAGCTATGACCAAATGCAGGTCCTTGAACACAGCCTTTACTATTTCCTTATAGCAACCACAGTCTGATACAGGAGGCAGAAATCATGAGAAAGACGGCCCCTATAGCACCGCTTCAAGGAACTTCTCCAGTGGGAACATCCATCTTGAGAAAAGTAACAATATTGCTTTGAATCATGCTCTCGGGAGAAATCATTATGCTTTTCAGTTCCAAATACTTTCTAGTTGCCCTTGTGACTCCCTGTTTAACCTGAGGATTATTAAAAGTATGTTCTCTACTTTCCAGCTACTCAAACATTTTCCAATATTCCTGCTATTCGTTTTAAAATTCAATTCAGTTGCCCTTATAAGCAAACATACTCTGTACACTGTCTATTCTTTCTGACCTCCTAATACACTTTCGATGGCCAGGAATACGGCTCATTCTTGATAGTTGCCTGTGCTTTATGAGTTTGTGTTCTCCTGCTCTGTAATGTGTTCTCTTATTTGTGAGACAGCCGTGTAAGCTAATGTAGCATAGTCATGTCTTGTCTTTCTTATCACTGATTTTCTACTTATTTGATCTTTTAATATCTGGGAGAGGGGTATTGAAATTGTGTACTGTTATTTTTTTCCAGTTCAGTGAATGGGATTTGAATCTGGTTTCTCGACAACAATTTATAATTATTGGGAAGTTTTAAAAAACTGCCCCTATTGTGACTACGCAACCATTCCCACTCTACATGGAATTATCTCTTGTGAAGGCTATGATTTCTGATATTAGTGGTACCCATTAAACTTTATTTATATTGTTACTTTCAGAATGTAGTTATTGTCTTAGTGTGCTTTCTGCTGCTACCCAGAACATCACAGCCTGGTTAATTTATAACAATGGATATTTATCTTGCGCACAATTTTGAATGCTGAGAAGTCCAAGGTCATTGCATTGGCCTGTGATGAGGACCTTCATGTTACATTATGATGTGGTGGGATGGAATAGATGGACAGAGGGTAGGAGACTGGACTCCTGTTATTAATCTTCTCCTAATAAGTCTTCTGAAGCTAGGGCCCTTTGACCTACATTAAGTTCCAACAAATACTTTGGGTTTTATTCATTCTACCTACAACAATGGACATGGCAACAAAAACTCAACAACGAAAACAAATGAGAATTTAGTATGAGTTGTAAAAGTATCTTTTATCTGCCCAGTGTGATTGTCATCTTGGAGGCTTACTGCTGAATAAGCTCACCCTTTCCAGTTCTTTCTGAACTCTGGCCGGCTGGTTCAACTCAGCTCTTCTGGCCCAAACTCTTTTCCAAGCTGTCCAATTGAAACTGTCTTCTCTCAACTTCTGACTGAATTTCTCTGCTTGGCCTCAGACTAACTCTGGCAATCTGTTCTAATTTCCTGGCTCCTCCTCATTATCTGGCTTGTTCTGTCTTCACCTGAAACCTGTCTTTGTAAAAACTGCCCCAGTAAAACTGCCTCCATCCCCCTTCTCTGATGGCTCTTAAGTAGCCTCTCTTTCCCGTGCTGTTTTCATGAGAGTTGGCCGTATCCTCTCTCTGACTAATTCTGTCAAATATTTCTCTGCTTTGTCACTTTGTCTGAGCCTCAGTTAGACATCACTCTCAAACATGGGTGCTTCCTTCTATAAACAAATCCTACTTTCATTGTTTTGGATTAAAGGTGTATACTAAGGCTATGTCGGTATTCCAGTCATATTATACTGCAATCCCAGGGCATGTCTGTACTCCAGCCAGATCACATAGACCTAGAAGGTCTTTGGATGTGATCTTTGTCACAACAGACTTCTTGCTGGGTTAAAATTTCTCTACAGTGAATTTTGGACCTGATAGCAGAAAAACGTAGCCACTTTACTCCCAATACTGGTGGTACCTCTTCATTTTTTTCCTTAGAAATTCCTTCCTCTGCATGCTTTGTTTTGAACATATTTTTATTGATACATGATTTCACTAACCTTGGTTAGTTGGCTTGCTTTCTTGTATCAGGCATGAGTTCTCTTGTTGATCAGGCCTTATATCCAACTAGAGAATTGTTGGTTAGTACCATAGTGTTATGGTGACACGCTGGTCCTTGTGGTTCATGGGCACCACAGCTGGGTAGCACTGTGGGTTGCTCTCTGTTTTTGAAAGTGCACAGCACCTTCTGGTATAGTGGAAGCTAGATCTCTACATAAAACTCAGTTATCTTAATCCTCACGTCCTTCCAAACCAAAATTTTAATTCTGTATTTTAACCCAAAGTGTTTATCTTTTAGTTTTCATGCAATTCTATTGAGTGGACCTAATGACACATCAAATTATTTAGTCCAAAAATGTCGAAGTTGTGACACTTCATTTCTTACCTTAAGAGCTCATGGTGAACTCACTGGTAGACCTTTATTTTTTATTTTATTTTTATTTCTAAAGTAATCCTCATTTCTAGACAGTTCTTGTCATCTTCTTTGCAGCTTAGCATTCCACCAATACTGTAAAGTATATTATTGGTGTGTGTGTGTTCCCACAAAGGCATGCACATGCCACCACATGCATGTAGAGGTCATAGAACAGCTTTTGGGTGCCAGTTCTCTCATTCCACCTTACTGGGGCAAGGTCTCTCCTGCCGTGTCTGCTTCACTGAATAGTCCATGCTAGCTTCCCCATGAATTTTCAGATTTTTCCAGTCTTTATCATTCATCTGACACTGGGATTACAGATGCATACCAACCACCTCACCCAGCCTTTCATTGTGAGTTCTGAGGTAACCAGGCTTGTGCATCATCTTGCCACATGCTTTTTTAAGGGATTCTATTTAAGAATGCTAGTGGTTTGCTCTGCTCTCAAAATAAAATTCAGACTCTTTACTGTTGCCCGAGAAGCCCTGCAAGAGATAGCTCTGTCATCTCATCAGCTTCATGTCCCATCATTATCGCCATTGTTCACCATGCTCTGATTACAGTTTTCTCTGCAGTTGTTCTGGAGCCATGGTAATATCATGTGTGTCATAGTTACTGTTCTATGCACACCTCTGCCAACAAGGCCATACCTCCTAATCCTCTCCAAGCAGTTCATCAACTGGGGACTAAGCATTCAAACATATGAGCCTATGGAGATATGCTTATCCAAGCCACTACAATATGCATATGGAGTTTCTTTCCTAGAGTGTACTTTATTTTGTTCAATCCTCTAAGATGTTACCCATGGACTATGCTTAAGAAAACCACTTAATTCATTTTGATATTCTTACCAGTCCCTGCTGGTTTTTTATATGAACTTAACATTTTGTAAACAGAAAATGTAATTTTTATGTATTTATCTATTTGTTTTGCACTTTTTAATCTTTAAACTCATGAGGATAAAGACCATCTTGTCAAGCATGCTTACTGTTAGTCTTGTATTCTATTGAAGTGCTTGGCTCTATCAACATCCAGGTTTCTTTCCTGGGGTGGAAATCCCAATGGCAGAACACAAAGCAAATCACAGAGATCAATGTTTTAGATCACAAGACCCAAGGTTACTAGAATTGGCTGGTTAACTAATATGTAAGATCAATGTGGAGACATTAACAGAAATAAGTGAAAGTAGAATACATTGATGTATCTAATAGAACTTTTAAAATGTAAAATAGAACTTGGCGTAGAATGTAGCATACATTAGGTTTAGCACATATCTGACTTTAAATTCATTTAATCAATGAATATTAGCAGCATTGTTCAGTTTCTGGTATTTCCTTTTCCTTTGGAGAGCGTCGGCTTGATGCATCCATTTTGTTTCATCTCCAGGTCATGAGGTTAGGTGGGCATGCTTTATTGTGATTGGTCCCAGACTGTCTGGAGGGGCCAATCAAAATAATCATCTCACTCTTAATTACATTTCTCTTTTCCTTAGAAAGATAAGGGCTGTATCCAGTGTCAAAATTCCCTTATGTTGAGATGTAGTTCAGTGTGAATATCCAACTATGTACAAGACCCTAGCTTCCTCCCCAGCCCTGCAAAATGAAAGAAAATCAACCAACCATTTCTCTAGTACTTGTGGATGAGAGGATTCCATTATACTTCACATGTAGAATTCAGGGTCTTTGAAATTTCCTTAAGGGTTTCAGATATCATCCGGTGGCACACACTGTATAAATATAGAAAGTACCTCATCCTAGACACTTCATTTACGTCTCATTTACAACCATGTACTTGCACAGATGCATTGCGTTCCTGTTTTACCTCATTGAATGTAAAGGGTTCGTAGGCACCTAGTCAAGAAATAGTAAGTATTATAGAAGCAAACATGGTTTGTTATCAGAGTGTTATCAGAATAAGCTTGTTAAAGGATCTTAAACTAAATTTATTGATTAATGTAGGTGAAACTGTTTATTTATCAGGTTTTCCTATCATAAAAATATATATTTGTATGTGTATGTGTGGGGGGTTGTCATCTTCTATAAATTCTGTTTTATATATTTCAATAGTGTCTATAGTTCTTAAAATATTATGTCCTTGACCTCCTTGAACATAAAACTTTAACAATCTTAGTGTGGTTTTTTTGTTTTATGGGTTTTGGCACAGTGATCGATGCCTGCTCGAGACACTGTTTAGAGAGGACAAGTACTTTTTTTTAATTTTAATTTTATTTTTTATTAGATTTTTTAAATTTATATTTCAAATGTTATCCCCTTTCCTAGTATCCCCTCTGAAAATCCCCTATCCTCTCCCCCCTCCCCCTGCTCCCCAACCCACCCCCTCCCACTTCCTGACCCTGGCATTCCCCTACACTGGGGCATAGAACCTTCACAGAACCAGGGCCTCTAGAGGACAAGTTCTAATAGCCAAGCATCATCCCTTTAGAGTTTATGGGACAAATGCTTTCCTGCTTTGTCTGGTGTGGTTTTGTGCAGTCTGGTGTGGTTGCATATTTCACCATTGTTCGTTTTTTCTTTCTCTTTCCTGAATATGGGCTCAACATAAAGGTATCCTTATCAGACAGTTATTTTTAAAATTATTTTCTTTATTTATATTCCAAATGTTGCCCCACTTCCCTGTGCCCTGTCCAAGAGTTCTTCACCCCATCCCTCCTCCATTTTGCCTCTGAGAGGGTACTCCCCACCACCTCACCCCCTCCTGTATCTCCTTTCCCTGAGGCATCAAGTCTCTACAGGATTCTGCGCATCCTCTCCCACTGAGGTGAGACAAGGCATTCTTCTGTTACATATGTACGGGAAGCCATGGACCAGCCCACATATGCAAACCTACTAGAATAATACCCAAGTTCTCAATGGAGTCACTAAAAGCCAGAAGGATCTAGACAGATAGATGTTCTACAGACTCACAACAGATCACAGATGTCACCCCCAGACTACCCATCAAGAGTATGAACCATAATAGATAGAGAAAATAAAACATTCCATAATAAAAATCAAATTTAAGCAATATCTTGTTAGGAGCATGAAGATCTTCATGCCCACAGATCTCCATACAAACAAGGAATGTTAAGCCTGAAGGATTGTTTTTTGTTTTTTTTTTTCCCCCACCAATGGAAAAAATGTAAAACTTGTTTTTTTCCCACCCAGAAGACTGGGAATTGAGATGATTAATAGCCTCAACATCTGCATAATCTGTTGAGCCTGTACATATCAAGCTCTATTAACAGGACTGGAGGTAGCTAAATGACCTTTATATTACTCATATAACCATGGGCTCCCCAAGCTCCCACAACCAGTTCCAGAGGTGACTAATAGCTCAAATGACCTCTATACTATCTAAATGAATGAGGCCAGGTGAGATCCCCCTTTTAAGCCCTCAGCTAGTACAAATAGCCCATCTCAAGAACCTATCTTGTTGGAAGAAATAACCTGTAGTCTGGGTTGTTTTGATGTAATTCTGCCTCTGTGGGATCTGGGGATTGTCTTACACTAGAGAATTTCCCCCCAAATGTATTGTGTTTGAATATACTGGCAATAAATCACTTGGCATTAGACTCTTGAAGTTTGATCCTGTCTAACTCATGATGAACTGAGTTTTCAGTTTCTCCTCTCCATGGATCATTTCCTCGCCTGACATAAAATCTGCAGGGATCTATCCAATATCTGTCTGTAAATTCAGGCCTACGGAAGACATGAGAAGGAGAATGCCAACCTAAAGAGATTAATGACATCCCAAGAAATACAAGAAATAATTAATCCCAGACCAGCAAATCAAGAGCACATTTACATACCACCACCGCTACCACCACCACCACCACCACCACCACCACCACCACCACCACCACCACCACCACAACAACAACAACAACAAGAAAATAGCAGGAATCAACAAAGACTATTCATTGATATCTCTCAACATCAATGGTTTCAATACCTCAATAAAAAAAAATACAGACTAAGAGAATGGAAACAAAAACAGAATTCATCCTTCTGCTGCATTCCAGAACGCACTTTAACATCAAGGATAGACAGAATGGCAAAAGATGTTTCAAATAGATGAACCTCAGAAGCAATCTAGTGTAGCTAGTTTAGTATCTGATAAAATAGACTTCAAACCAAAACTAATCATAAGCTCTAGGGAAGGGCACTACATACCTAACAAAGGGAAAGTCCACAAGGAGGACGTTGTAATTCTTACCATTCATTCATCAAATACAAGGGAACCCAAGTTCATAAAAGGAATACCAAAACAGCTTGAATTGCATGTTGCCTCTCACACACTGCTAGTGGGAGATTTTAGTACTTCACTCACCACCAGGTAGGTCTTCCAGACAACTAAACTGAGAAATGCTAGAGCTATCGGATGTTATAAACCAAATGGCCTAAACAGGTGCAGAACGATTCATTCAAACACAAAAGAACATACCTTCTTCTCGACATTTCAGAGAACTTTCTACAAAACTGAGCACATACTTGGATATAAAGGAAGTCCCAATGGTCACAGGAAAATAGAAATAACACCCTGCATTTACAAACCAAAGCCAACATCAATTTAAATGAAGAGAAACACAAAGCAATCTTACTAAAATCAGGAACAAGATAAGGTTGACTACTTTCTCCATACTGATTCAATGAACAAGATAAGGTTGTCTACTTTTTCCATACTGATTCAATACATTACTTGAAGTCTTAGCTAGAGCAGTAAGACACCCAAAGGAGATCAAGGGGATACAAATTGGGAAGGGAAAAGTCAAAGCATCATTGTGTGCAGACAATATGATGGTATATATAAGTGACCCTAAAATTTTCACTGAGAAACTCCTATAACTGATAAATACTTTCAGCAAAGCAGCTGGATACAAAGTGAATTCACAACATTCAATAGCCCTCCTATATACAAATGACAAGTGGACCGAGAAAGAAGCCAGGGAAGCAGCTTTCACAATTGCCTCAAATAATCTAAAAATATCCCGGAGTCACTCTAACGAAGCAAGTGAGAGATTTGTATAATAAAAACTTGAACATGTGGAATACAGGAAACTGAAAAAGATATCAGAAGATGGAAAAATCTCCAATGCTTATAGATCAGTAGGATTAATATGGTAAAAATGCCCATCATCATAAAAGCAATCTACAGATTCAATGTAGTTCTCATCAAAATTCTAACACAATTCTTCACAGATATTGATAAGATGAATTTCAGCTTTGTATGGAAACACACACACACACACACACACACACACACACACGCAACCAAATGCCAAACAAAACCAAACTAAAACAACCCAAAATACTCAAAATAAAAACAATCCTAAATAATAAAAGAACTGTTGGAGGAATCACCACCCCCAAATAAAAGTTGTATTAGAGATTTATAATAATAAAAATAACATTATATTGACACAAACACAGACGAATTGATATATTGAACTGAAGATCCACACAGCAATTCACACACCTAGGGGCTTATTGATAGAGGAACAAGAAATCTACATTGAAAAAAAAAAAGACAGTATCTTTAACAAATGGTGCTTATTGAACTTATGGCTTACATGTAACAAAAAAGCAATATATCCATAAATATCACCCTGCACAAAACTCAAGGTGGATAAAAGATTTTAACATAGAACCAAACACATTATACCTGGTGGAAGAGAAAGTGGATAATAATAACCTTGGCCTTATTGGCATAGACTAAATCTTTCTGAACAGAACACTATTAGCACTGGCACTAAGATCAACAGTTAATAAATGGGACCTCATGAAACTGCAAAGCTTCTGTATGGCAAAGGAAACCATCATTCAGAGAAAGCATCAACATGTATAACGGATAAAGATTTTTTACAAACTGCATGTCCAAAAGAAGGGTAATAGCCCAATACATAAAAAACTATTTTAAAAACTTAAAACAAAACAAAACAAAACAAAACAAAACAAAATGATCTCCCCCAAACTAGTTATCAAAAAAATCCAATTAAAAAATGAGGCCTAGCTCTAGTCAGAGATTTCTCAAATTGTTGACAAACACTTTAAGAAAGTTTAACATCCTTAGTCATCAGGGAAATGCAAATTAAAACAAGTGAAGCTCATGCTGGTGAGAATATAGAGTAAGGGGAACACTCATCCATTGCTGGTGGGAGCTCAAAGTTTTACACCCCACTATGGAAATCACTGTGGCAGTTCTTCAGAAAAACAGGAATCTCAAGATTCAAGTATACTACTTTTATAGCATATACTCAAAGCGTGCTTCATCCTACCACAGAGATACTTGGTCAGCTATGTACAATTGCTTCCCCATTCATAACAGTCAGGAATTGTTATGCCCTTCAACAGATGAATGGGTAAATAAAATGTAGTACATTTACACAATGAGGTATGATTTAGCCATTAAAAAGAAATAAAATCATAAAATTCATTGATAAATGGATAGAACTAGAAAAAAATAATACCAAGTGAGGTAGCCAAGCCCCAGAAAAACAAATAATGTTATTTTTTGTATATATTAGCTATTAAGTAACCAATAACCATCTACCATCCATAGAACCAGAGAGGTTATGTACAGAGTAGAAGACTGGGTTAGGGCAGGGCAGGTAGATTTCCCTAGCAAAGGGAAATGGAATAGATACTTGTGGATGGAATGAATGGAGCTGGTATGGGAGGGCTCTGTGGAGAGGGGAAAGGAACAGTGGAATTGAGAGAAGGAATTTGGAAAGAGATAGCTACAGTTAAGGGCCATTTGAGAAATAGTATAGAAACCTAATATATTATGTATATACATATAAATATTTATGTATATGTTATACATAAATATTATAAATATATTATATTTATAAATATATTATTTATAACTAATATAAATGTATTATATTTAGATCACCTTCACATATGCATACATTTTAGCATAATGTATGTATGCATATGTGAAGGTGATCTAAATGAAAACACCAAATAACAGGGGAAGCAGAGTTCCAAATGGCCATAGGAAGCTTCCAGTACCAGGACTGTGTCACATCTAATTGAGTTGCTGGTTAGTGTGCTTCCTATTGGGCTCTTTTCCCTCTGTTTTGTCCTAGTCTGAATTGTTAGCTTTGTTTTATCTCTTTACATTTCTTATGTGATTATGCTTTACAAGACAGAAAGGGTGTGGATCTAGTTCGTGGGGGGGGAGACAGGGGAGACCAAGAGGAGTAGAAGGCTGAGAATCCATAGTCAGAATATTATGTGAGGAACACATGTATTTCCTAAACAGTAAGTGTATGCAAATATATATTTCAAACTATTTTACTGCTGTAGAGGAGCAAGGACAACCAATTGAATATATTCATCTTTAATCTAGCTTACAAAGTTGCTCAAATTTTTATGTTTTAGCATCTTGTCTGAAGTTTGTCTTGTTCACAAGTCTTTGTTTACCTTCTTTCTCTCTCTCTCCAACTTTTACATAGATTTGCCTACTCTCTTTACAATATTTGAGTATATGATATCTTTGGCCTTTTTATCCCAGACTTTTAAACTATATTGTCTGAGAATATAGCTTTTAAATTTTCAAAATTCATTTTTAAAGATGTATTTATGTCGAGTGTGTGTGTGTGCATCAAACCAGAAGAGATGCCGAGGGACTTGCTACTGCTAATCTCATGGAGGCGTTTCCTTAGCTGAAGTTCTCCTTTCTCAGATGACCTTGTCTATGACAAACACAGAAGTATCTACCTATGGGTTGTCACATCCCTGTCCTTCTACACTATCTGGTCATATATTTTAGTGCTAACTGTTCTTACTGACTTTATTAGTCTTACATTTATTTTTATAGACTAAATACACACCTAAATTTATTAAAATGGTGGCTAATGCTGGTGCTCACCCTTTTTCTACATTCCCTTCTGATGGGTTCCATTTTCTTCTTTGTGGATATGTATCTTTAGACATTTCTTTCATAGTGTGTTCCTAAGGGTGTGGAGTTGTTTTTGAGGCAGAGATTCTCATTGGATCTGGAGGTTATGATTCTAACGAGGCTGGCTGGCCAGGGACGTTCCAGCATCACTGAGTCTTTGCTTCTGTCTCCTTAGCGTTGAGATTACCCATGTGCACTGTCATGTCAGGTTTTATGTAGGTTTGGAGATACAAACTCAGAATAACATGTTTACAAAGCAAGCTCTTTTTTTTTTTTTTTTTTTTTTTAACCATTGAGCTGTCTCTATAGCCCTACCTACTGAAATCTCTGGAGTAGTTGCCTGCACTTTCTATGTCCTGGGGGAATAGTGTTTTGTAGCTTGGACTTGACACAGACAATTTGAATGCTCTATTATCTCCTGTCTTTTCTATCTCAAAGGTATCACATATATTTTTCAGAGAATAGAGGAGAAGTGATATGTATCTCACTTGGAAGTATTTGTATATCTATTAGGCATTCTGTGCATGTTAGCAAGTATTATACTAGTTGCTAGTGAGCAAAACTTTCAAATGATCTTGACTTGACTTTGTAAAAATATATGGACTTGGATGTGGTGTTGAAAAACAGGTGAACTTTAAAAATAAGCCCAAATAGGGAGAAATAGGAAAGGATGGGAGAGGTTAGTTGTTTAAGCAGAGGATATGGTGTGTGTATAAAGCACAGATGCTGTCAAGAACAGAATGGGTATGAGAAATGTTGCGGGCAGTGCCTGAGCCCAAGCTCATGTATTCTTACCACTTGCATGCCAGAAACTTTGATCTATTCCCTTCTAAAAGCACCATAACCCTCCACTGCAGGACTTCTTTTTGACTTGGCTACCAAGAAAGTGTAATTCACTGACCTGGGAGCAGTTTTCAGCTGGAGTGGGGCTGGATGCTGTGGTTTGCTAACTTCCACATGTAGTACTTATGAGTTGGTTTTAACCCAAGCTCTCAGCTGAGCTGAGCATCAAGTCCATGTGCTTCACACCATCTCCCTCTTTGCTGCCCTGGTCCTCTCTTGCTATCTATCCTTCATCAAGTCCTTTCCAGTAAAGTGCTATTCTCATCAATTTTAGGTGTCTTTTGAACTAAGAAGGGAAATAAAAATCTTGCATACCTGGGAAATTTGGAGGGATCGAATATGTGTGTAAGAGGAGTGTATCAAAATGAATGACACAGGAAGGCAAGATTGCGACCAGAAGCAACAATGATGCCCAAGAAAGAAAAACCGTGAAGACCCTAAGTATTTCTTTACCACAGCTTCAGGTTAAACTTTCTCACCCTATCTTTACAAGTCACGCTCTCTCACCCACCCTCATGAGGTCATGCCTTCTTACTACACTGCCATGGGGTACGTTGTTCTCCCACAGCATCATTGAGCATGCTCCCTAACCATACCTTCACAACCCCATTTTCTCTCCTTCACTGTCATAAGGGCATTCTTCATAATCACACCTTCACATTGCCTTTTTTCTTACATCAACTTGAGGGATTCTTTTGAATATCCATTCTCTTTTGTCTTGTGATTCGTACAAATATTCTTATGTTAGGGCATGTAGGGTATGAGTATGTCCTTGTGTAGTTCTGGCATGTTTGAAGTGGTATGGCTATAGACTTTGGGGCCATGTAAGCTTGTGTCTGGAAAGGGTCATGATTTTGAATATTTTGGGGCCCAGGATAAAATAGTATCATCAATAAACAGCACTCATCCATTATTATATATGTCTTCAGTATGTTTTCAAGAAAATGAATATATAAAAATGTATTGTCATTCTTCTGTTACATAGTAACTTCTACTCGATCTTTTGGGAACTAGAAAATGGAGGATAAACCAATGAAGGGTGTGGAGTTGTTTTTGAGGCAGAGATTCTCATTGGATCTGGAGGTTATGATTCTAGCGATCTAATGTTCTAAAATGTACCTGTTACTCTTAAATGAAAATAGAAATTCAAAGCAGAATTTCCAGGTGTTGGATAATTGGATTTTCTGAATGTTTTTGTCCAATGTCTCTAGATAATTATCTCTTTTGTTTTTCCATTGCTTTATGCAACCTTAAGATAAGACTTCACAAATAAGACATGCTTGGGAATGTTTACTGTTTCCAGCTTCTGAAAGGTAAATTTCTTAATGATTTGAAACTCTCTGAGGTCCCCTTCCAAAGGGGTGGCAGATCATTGGTATTCTACTCATGGTTTAGGATGCAATGAAGTACGTTATAAACATTGTGGTTATAATATGCTACATAAAATATTTAAGAACAATGACTTTGATATAGGTCTAGAGTTTTTCCAAGGAGCCTTATTTATTTTTAAATTTTATTTCACTTTAGATGAATCACATTTGCACTTGGGGGCTTATTATGAGCCTGAAATTCTCTGCCTCTGATTTACAAGTTTTCTTATCTCGCAGGAAAATATAAAATATAAAAATTCCCCTTCATGTTGTTTTCCTATTGGAATAGGTAAAGGACTTTCCAAAGTAGAAATATACCAAATGCCTTCCTAAAACCCTTGGCATATCCCCTGAGAAACTTACTTTGTATATTAATGGCTATAGCAGAAGATAATGCATAATCGTGTGTAGTCAGATGCAGTAATGGCTAGAAGGGCTATTAGAGGTTATCAGAATAGATGTTATATGTGAAGAACCTAAGGTACACAGGATGTATGTGTTAGGGTTAGGGTTAGGGTTAGGGTTAGGGTTAGGGTTAGGGTTAGGGTTAGGGTTAGGGTTAGGGTTAGGGTTAGGGTTAGGGTTAGGATTA